>NC_080062.1:14336458-14652886 GCF_026212465.1 Amaranthus tricolor | reverse complement strand
TCATTGAAGAATGAACGATTAAGAATGAACAAGGATCAATTATCAATGAACAATGAACGATGAAGAATGAACAAGGATCAATGAGCATTGTAGAATGAACGATGAAGAATGAACAAGGATCATTGAGCATTGTAGAACGAACGATGAAGAATGAACAAGGATCAATGATCATTGAAGAATGAACGATGAAGAATGTACAAGGATCAATGAGCATTGTAGAATGAACGATGAAAAATGAATAAGAATCAATGATCAATAATGAATGAACGATGAAGAATGAACAAGGATCAATGAGCATTGTAGAATGAACGATGAAGAATGAACAAGGAGCAATGATCAATAATGAATGAATGATGAAGAATGAACAAGGATCAATGATCATTGAAGAATGAACGATGAAAAATGAACAAGGATCAATAATTATTGAAGAATGAACGACGAAGAATGAACAAGGTTCAATGATCATTGAAGAATGAACGATAAAGAATGAACAAGGATTAATTATCAATGAACAATGAACGATGAAGAATGAACAAGGATCAATGAGCATTGTAGAATGAACGATGAAGAATGAACAAGGATCAATGATCAATAATGAATGAACGATGAAGAATGAACAAGGATCATTGAGCATTGTAGAATGAACGATGTAGAATGAACAAGGATCAATGATTATTGAAGAATGAACGATGAAGAATGAACAAGGATCAATGATCATTGAAGAATGAACGACGAAGAATGAACAAGGTTCAATGATCATTGAATAATGAACGATTAAGAATGAAAAAGGATCAATTATCAATGAACAATGAACGATGAATAATGAACAAGGATCAATGAGCATTGTAGAATGAACGATGAAGAATGAACAAGGATCATTGAGCATTGTAGAACGAACAATGAAGAATGAACAAGGATCAATGATCATTGAAGAATGAACGATGAAGAATGAACAAGGATCAATGAGCATTGTAGAATGAACGATGAAAAATGAATAAGAATCAATGATCAATAATGAATGAACGATGAAGAATGAACATGGATCAATGAGCATTGTAGAATGAACGATGAAGAATGAACAAGGAGCAATGATCATTGTAGAATGAACGATGAAGAATGAACAAGGATCAATTATCTTTGAAGAATGAACGATGAAGAATGAATAAGGATCAATGATCATGGAAGAATGAACGATGAAGAAAGAACAAGTATCAATGATCAATAAAGAATGAACGATGAAAAATAAACAAGGATCAATGAGCATTGTAGAATGAATGATGAAGAATGAAGAAGGAGCAATGATCAATAATGAATGAATGATGAAGAATGAACAAGGATCAATGATCATTGAAGAATGAACGACGAAGAATGAACAAGGTTTAATGATCATTGAAGAATGAACGATTAAGAATGAACAAGGATCAATTATCAATGAACAATGAACGATGAAGAATGAACAAGGATCAATGAGCATTGTAGAATGAACGATGTAGAATGAACAAGGATCAATGATTATTGAAGAATGAACGATGAAGAATGAACAAGGATCAATGATCAATGAACGATGAAGAATGAACAAGGACCAATGAGCATTGTAGAATGAACGATGAAGAATGAACAAGGATCATTGAGCATTGTAGAACGAACGACGAAGAATGAACAAGGATCAATGATCATTGAAGAATGAAAGATGAAGAATGAACAAGGATCAATGAGCATTGTAGAATGAACGATGAAGAATGAATAAGGATCAATGATCATGGAAGAATGAACGATGAAGAAAGAACAAGGATCAATGATCAATAAAGAATGAACGATGAAAAATAAACAAGGATCAATGAGCATTGTAGAATGAATGATGAAGAATGAACAAGGAGCAATGATCAATAATGAATGAATGATGAAGAATGAACAAGGATCAATGATCATTGAAGAATGAACGACGAAGAATGAACAAGGTTTAATGATCATTGAAGAATGAACGATTAAGAATGAACAAGGATCAATTATCAATGAACAATGAACGATGAAGAATGAACAAGGATCAATGAGCATTATAGAATGAACGATGAAAATTAACAAGGATCATTGAGCATTGTAGAACGAACGATGAAGAATGAACAAGGATCAATGATCATTGAAGAATGAACGATGAAGAATGTACAAGGATCAATGAGCATTGTAGAATGAACGATGAAAAATGAATAAGAATCAATGATCAATAATGAATGAACGATGAAGAATGAACAAGGATCAATGAGCATTGTAGAATGAACGATGAAGAATGAACAAGGAGCAATGATCAATAATGAATGAATGATGAAGAATGAACAAGGATCAATGATCATTGAAGAATGAACGATGAAAAATGAACAAGGATCAATAATTATTGAAGAATGAACGACGAAGAATGAACAAGGTTCAATGATCATTGAAGAATGAACGATAAAGAATGAACAAGGATTAATTATCAATGAACAATGAACGATGAAGAATGAACAAGGATCAATGAGCATTGTAGAATGAACGATGAAGAATGAACAAGCATCAATGATCAATAATGAATGAACGATGAAGAATGAACAAGGATCATTGAGCATTGTAGAATGAACGATGTAGAATGAACAAGGATCAATGATTATTGAAGAATGAACGATGAAGAATGAACAAGGATCAATGATCATTGAAGAATGAACGACGAAGAATGAACAAGGTTCAATGATCATTGAATAATGAACGATTAAGAATGAAAAAGGATCAATTATCAATGAACAATGAACGATGAAGAATGAACAAGGATCAATGAGCATTGTAGAATGAACGATGAAGAATGAACAAGGATCATTGAGCATTGTAGAACGAACAATGAAGAATGAACAAGGATCAATGATCATTGAAGAATGAACGATGAAGAATGAACAAGGATCAATGAGCATTGTAGAATGAACGATGAAAAATGAATAAGAATCAATGATCAATAATGAATGAACGATGAAGAATGAACATGGATCAATGAGCATTGTAGAATGAACGATGAAGAATGAACAAGGAGCAATGATCATTGTAGAATGAACGATGAAGAATGAACAAGGATCAATTATCTTTGAAGAAGGAACGATGAAGAATGAATAAGGATCAATGATCATGGAAGAATGAACGATGAAGAAAGAACAAGGATCAATGATCAATAAAGAATGAACGATGAAAAATAAACAAGGATCAATGAGCATTGTAGAATGAATGATGAAGAATGAACAAGGAGCAATGATCAATAATGAATGAATGATGAAGAATGAACAAGGATCAATGATCATTGAAGAATGAACGACGAAGAATGAACAAGGTTTAATGATCATTGAAGAATGAACGATTAAGAATGAACAAGGATCAATTATCAATGAACAATGAACGATGAAGAATGAACAAGGATCAATGAGCATTGTAGAATGAACGATGAAGAATGAACAAGGATCATTGAGCATTGTAGAACGAACGATGAAGAATGAACAAGGATCAATGATCATTGAACAATGAACGATGAAGAATGTACAAGGATCAATGAGCATTGTAGAATGAACGATGAAAAATGAATAAGAATCAATGATCAATAATGAATGAACGATGAAGAATGAACAAGGATCAATGAGCATTGTAGAATGAACGATGAAGAATGAACAAGGAGAAATGATCAATAATGAATGAATGATGAAGAATGAACAAGGATCAATGATCATTGAAGAATGAACGATGAAAAATGAACAAGGATCAATAATTATTGAAGAATGAACGACGAAGAATGAACAAGGTTCAATGATCATTGAAGAATGAACGATAAAGAATGAACAAGGATCAATTATCAATGAACAATGAACGATGAAGAATGAACAAGGATCAATGAGCATTGTAGAATGAACGATGAAGAATGAACAAGGATCAATGATCAATAATGAATGAACGATGAAAAATGAACAAGGATCATTGAGCATTGTAGAATGAACGATGTACAATGAACAAGGATCAATGATTATTGAAGAATGAACGATGAAGAATGAACAAGGATCAATGATCATTGAAGAATGAACGACGAAGAATGAACAAGGTTCAATGATCATTGAATAATGAACGATTAAGAATGAAAAAGGATCAATTATCAATGAACAATGAACGATGAAGAATGAACAAGGATCAATGAGCATTGTAGAATGAACGATGAAGAATGAACAAGGATCATTGAGCATTGTAGAACGAACAATGAAGAATGAACAAGGATCAATGATAATTGAAGAATGAACGATGAAGAATGAACACGGATCAATGAGCATTGTAGAATGAACGATGAAAAATGAATAAGAATCAATGATCAATAATGAATGAACGATGAAGAATGAACATGGATCAATGAGCATTGTAGAATGAACGATGAAGAATGAACAAGGAGCAATGATCATTGTAGAATGAACGATGAAGAATGAACAAGGATCAATTATCTTTGAAGAATGAACGATGAAGAATGAATAAGGATCAATGATCATGGAAGAATGAACGATGAAGAAAGAACAAGGATCAATGATCAATAAAGAATGAACGATGAAGAATAAACAAGGATCAATGAGCATTGTAGAATGAATGATGAAGAATGAACAAGGAGCAATGATCAATAATGAATGAATGATGAAGAATGAACAAGGATCAATGACCATTGAAGAATGAACGATGAAGTATGAACAAGGATCATTGATCATTGAAGAATGAACGACGAAGAATGAAGAAGGTTCAATGATCATTGAAGAATGAACGATTAAGAATGAACAAGGATCAATTATCAATGAACAATGAACGATGAAGAATGAACAAGGATCAATGAGCATTGTAGAATGAACGATGAAGAATGAACAAGGATCATTGAGCATTGTAGAAGGAACGATGAAGAATGAACAAGGATCAATGATCATTGAAGAATGAACGATGAAGAATGAACAAGGATCAATGAGCATTGTAGAATGAACGATGAAAAATGAATAAGAATTAATGATCAATAATGAATGAACGATGAAGAATGAACATGGATCAATGAGCATTGTAGAATGAACGATGAAGAATGAACAACGAGCAATGATCATTGTAGAATGAACGATGAAGAATGAACAAGGATCAATTATCTTTGAAGAATGAACGATGAAGAATGAATAAGGATCAATGATCATGGAAGAATGAACGATGAAGAAAGAACAAGGATCAATGATCAATAAAGAATGAACGATGAAAAATAAACAAGGATCAATGAGCATTGTAGAATGAATGATGAAGAATGAAGAAGGAGCAATGATCAATAATGAATGAATGATGAAGAATGAACAAGGATCAATGATCATTGAAGAATGAACGACGAAGAATGAACAAGGTTTAATGATCATTGAAGAATGAACGATTAAGAATGAACAAGGATCAATTATCAATGAACAATGAACGATGAAGAATGAACAAGGATCAATGAGCATTGTAGAATGAACGATGTAGAATGAACAAGGATCAATGATTATTGAAGAATGAACGATGAAGAATGAACAAGGATCAATGATCAATGAACGATGAAGAATGAACAAGGATCAATGAGCATTGTAGAATGAACGATGAAGAATGAACAAGGATCATTGAGCATTGTAGAACGAACGACGAAGAATGAACAAGGATCAATGATCATTGAAGAATGAAAGATGAAGAATGAACAAGGATCAATGAGCATTGTAGAATGAACGATGAAGAATGAATAAGGATCAATGATCATGGAAGAATGAACGATGAAGAAAGAACAAGGATCAATGATCAATAAAGAATGAACGATGAAAAATAAACAAGGATCAATGAGCATTGTAGAATGAATGATGAAGAATGAACAAGGAGCAATGATCAATAATGAATGAATGATGAAGAATGAACAAGGATCAATGATCATTGAAGAATGAACGACGAAGAATGAACAAGGTTTAATGATCATTGAAGAATGAACGATTAAGAATGAACAAGGATCAATTATCAATGAACAATGAACGATGAAGAATGAACAAGGATCAATGAGCATTATAGAATGAACGATGAAGAATGAACAAGGATCATTGAGCATTGTAGAACGAACGATGAAGAATGAACAAGGATCAATGATCATTGAAGAATGAACGATGAAGAATGTACAAGGATCAATGAGCATTGTAGAATGAACGATGAAAAATGAATAAGAATCAATGATCAATAATGAACGAACGATGAAGAATGAACAAGGATCAATGAGCATTGTAGAATGAACGATGAAGAATGAACAAGGAGCAATGATCAATAATGAATGAATGATGAAGAATGAACAAGGATCAATGATCATTGAAGAATGAACGATGAAAAATGAACAAGGATCAATAATTATTGAAGAATGAACGACGAAGAATGAACAAGGTTCAATGATCATTGAAGAATGAACGATAAAGAATAAACAAGGATTAATTATCAATGAACAATGAACGATGAAGAATGAACAAGGATCAATGAGCATTGTAGAATGAACGATGAAGAATGAACAAGCATCAATGATCAATAATGAATGAACGATGAAGAATGAACAAGGATCATTGAGCATTGTAGAATGAACGATGTAGAATGAACAAGGATCAATGATTATTGAAGAATGAACGATGAAGAATGAACAAGGATCAATGATCATTGAAAAATGAACGACGAAGAATGAACAAGGTTCAATGATCATTGAATAATGAACGATTAAGAATGAAAAAGGATCAATTATCAATGAACAATGAACGATGAAGAATGAACAAGGATCAATGAGCATTGTAGAATGAACGATGAAGAATGAACAAGGATCATTGAGCATTGTAGAACGAACAATGAAGAATGAACAAGGATCAATGATCATTGAAGAATGAACGATGAAGAATGAACAAGGATCAATGAGCATTGTAGAATGAACGATGAAAAATGAATAAGAATCAATGATCAATAATGAATGAACGATGAAGAATGAACATGGATCAATGAGCATTGTAGAATGAACGATGAAGAATGAACAAGGAGCAATGATCATTGTAGAATGAACGATGAAGAATGAACAAGGATCAATTATCTTTGAAGAATGAACGATGAAGAATGAATAAGGATCAATGATCATGGAAGAATGAACGATGAAGAAAGAACAAGGATCAATGATCAATAAAGAATGAACGATGAAAAATAAACAAGGATCAATGAGCATTGTAGAATGAATGATGAAGAATGAACAAGGAGCAATGATCAATAATGAATGAATGATGAAGAATGAACAAGGATCAATGATCATTGAAGAATGAACGACGAAGAATGAACAAGGTTTAATGATCATTGAAGAATGAACGATTAAGAATGAACAAGGATCAATTATCAATGAACAATGAACGATGAAGAATGAACAAGGATCAATGAGCATTGTAGAATGAACGATGAAGAATGAACAAGGATCATTGAGCATTGTAGAACGAACGATGAAGAATGAACAAGGATCAATGATCATTGAACAATGAACGATGAAGAATGTACAAGGATCAATGAGCATTGTAGAATGAACGATGAAAAATGAATAAGAATCAATGATCAATAATGAATGAACGATGAAGAATGAACAAGGATCAATGAGCATTGTAGAATGAACGATGAAGAATGAACAAGGAGAAATGATCAATAATGAATGAATGATGAAGAATGAACAAGGATCAATGATCATTGAAGAATGAACGATGAAAAATGAACAAGGATCAATAATTATTGAAGAATGAACGACGAAGAATGAACAAGGTTCAATGATCATTGAAGAATGAACGATAAAAAATGAACAAGGATCAATTATCAATGAACAATGAACGATGAAGAATGAACAAGGATCAATGAGCATTGTAGAATGAACGATGAAGAATGAACAAGGATCAATGATCAATAATGAATGAACGATGAAAAATGAACAAGGATCATTGAGCATTGTAGAATGAACGATGTAGAATGAACAAGGATCAATGATTATTGAAGAATGAACGATGAAGAATGAACAAGGATCAATGATCATTGAAGAATGAACGACGAAGAATGAACAAGGTTCAATGATCATTGAATAATGAACGATTAAGAATGAAAAAGGATCAATTATCAATGAACAATGAACGATGAAGAATGAACAAGGATCAATGAGCATTGTAGAATGAACGATGAAGAATGAACAAGGATCATTGAGCATTGTAGAACGAACAATGAAGAATGAACAAGGATCAATGATAATTGAAGAATGAACGATGAAGAATGAACACGGATCAATGAGCATTGTAGAATGAACGATGAAAAATGAATAAGAATCAATGATCAATAATGAATGAACGATGAAGAATGAACATGGATCAATGAGCATTGTAGAATGAACGATGAAGAATGAACAAGGAGCAATGATCATTGTAGAATGAACGATGAAGAATGAACAAGGATCAATTATCTTTGAAGAATGAACGATGAAGAATGAATAAGGATCAATGATCATGGAAGAATGAACGATGAAGAAAGAACAAGGATCAATGATCAATAAAGAATGAACGATGAAGAATAAACAAGGATCAATGAGCATTGTAGAATGAATGATGAAGAATGAACAAGGAGCAATGATCAATAATGAATGAATGATGAAGAATGAACAAGGATCAATGACCATTGAAGAATGAACGATGAAGTATGAACAAGGATCATTGATCATTGAAGAATGAACGACGAAGAATGAAGAAGGTTCAATGATCATTGAAGAATGAACGATTAAGAATGAACAAGGATCAATTATCAATGCACAATGAACGATGAAGAATGAACAAGGATCAATGAGCATTGTAGAATGAACGATGAAGAATGAACAAGGATCATTGAGCATTGTAGAAGGAACGATGAAGAATGAACAAGGATCAATGATCATTGAAGAATGAACGATGAAGAATGAACAAGGATCAATGAGCATTGTAGAATGAACGATGAAAAATGAATAAGAATCAATGATCAATAATGAATGAACGATGAAGAATGAACATGGATCAATGAGCATTGTAGAATGAACGATGAAGAATGAACAACGAGCAATGATCATTGTAGAATGAACGATGAAGAATGAACAAGGATCAATTATCTTTGAAGAATGAACGATGAAGAATGAATAAGGATCAATGATCATGGAAGAATGAACGATGAAGAAAGAACAAGGATCAATGATCAATAAAGAATGAACGATGAAGAATAAACAAGGATCAATGAGCATTGTAGAATGAATGATGAAGAATGAACAAGGAGCAATGATCAATAATGAATGAATGATGAAGAATGAACAAGGATCAATGACCATTGAAGAATGAACGATGAAGTATGAACAAGGATCATTGATCATTGAAGAATGAACGACGAAGAATGAAGAAGGTTCAATGATCATTGAAGAATGAACGATTAAGAATGAACAAGGATCAATTATCAATGAACAATGAACGATGAAGAATGAACAAGGATCAATGATCATTGAAGAATGAACGATGAAGAATGAACAAGGATCATTGATCAATGAACAATGAACAATGAAGAATGAACGAGGATCAATGATCATTGAAGAATGAACGATGAAGAATGAACAAGGATCAATGAGCATTGTAGAATGAACGATGAAGAATGAACAAGGAGCAATAATCATTCTAGAATGAACGATGAAGAAAGAACAAGGATCAATGATCAATAATTAATGAACAATGACGAATGAACAAGGATCAATCATCTTTGAAGAATGAACGATGAAGAAAGAACAAGGATCAATGATCAATGAAGAATGAACGATGAAGAAAGAACAAGGATCAATGATCATTGAAGAATGAACGATGAAGAATGAACAAGGATCAATGAGCATAGTAGAATGAATGATGAAGAATGAACAAGGAGCAATGATCAATAATGAATGAATGATGAAGAATGAACAAGGATCAATGATCATTGAAGAATGAACGATGAAGAATGAACAAGGATCAATGATCATTGAAGAATGAACGACGAAGAATGAACAAGGTTCAATGATCATTGAAGAATGGACGATAAAGAATGAACAAGGATCAATTATCAATGAACAATGAACGATGAAGAATGAACAAGGATCAATGAGCATTGTAGAATGAATGATAAAGAATGAACAAGGAGCAATGATCAATAATGAATGAATGATGAAGAATGAACAAGGATCAATGATCATTGAAGAATGAACGATGAAGAATGAACAAGGATGATCATTGAAGAATGAACGACGAAGAATGAACAAGGTTCAATGATCATTGAACAATGAACAATAAAGAATGAATAAGGATCAATTATTAATGAACAATGAACAATGAAGAATGAACAAGGATCAATGAGCATTGTAGAATGAACGATGAAGAATGAACAAGGATCAATGATCAATAATGAATGAACGATGAAGAATGAACAAGGATCATTGAGCATTGTAGAATGAACGATGTAGAATGAACAAGGATCAACGATTATTCAAGAATGAACGATGAAGAATGAACAAGGATCAATGATCAATGAACAATGAACGATGAAGAATGAACAAGGATCAATGAGCATTGTAGAATGAACGATGAAGAATGAACAAGGATCATTGAGCATTGTAGAACGAACGATGAAGAATGAACAAGGATCATTGAGCATTGTAGAACGAACGATGAAGAATGAACAAGGATCAATGATCATTGAAGAATGAACGATGAAGAATGAACAAGGATCAATGAGCATTGTAGAATGAACGATGAAAAATGAATAAGAATCAATGATCAATAATGAATGAACGATGAAGAATGAACATGGATCAATGAGCATTGTAGAATGAACGATGAAGAATGAACAAGGAGCAATGATCATTGTAGAATGAACGATGAAGAATGAACAAGGATCAATGATCATTGAAGAATGAACGATGAAGAATGAATAAGGATCAATGATCATGGAAGAATGAACGATGAAGAAAGAACAAGGATCAATGATCAATAAAGAATGAACGATGAAGAATAAACAAGGATCAATGACATTGTAGAATGAATGATGAAGAATCAACAAGGAGCAATGATCAATAATGAATGAATGATGAAGAATGAACAAGGATCAATGATCATTGAAGAATGAACGATGAAGTATGAACAAGGATCAATGATCATTGAAGAATGAACGACGAAGAATGAACAAGGTTCAATGATTATTGAAGAATGAACGATAAAGAATGAACATGGATCAATGAGCATTGTAGAATGAACGATGAAGAATGAACAAGGAGCAATGATCATTGTAGAATGAACGATGAAGAATGAACAAGGATCAATGAGCATTGTAGAATGAACGATGAAGAATGAACAAGGATCAATGAGCATTGTAGAATGAACGATGAAGAATGAACAAGGATCATTGAGCATTGTAGAACGAACGATGAAGAATGAACAAGGATCAATGATCATTGAAGAATGAACGATGAAGAATGAACAAGGATCAATGAGCATTGTAGAATGAACGATGAAAAATGAATAAGAATCAATGATCAATAATGAATGAACGATGAAGAATGAACATGGATCAATGAGCATTGTAGAATGAACGATGAAGAATGAACAAGGAGCAATGATCATTGTAGAATGAACGATGAAGAATGAACAAGGATCAATGATCATTGAAGAATGAACGATGAAGAATGAATAAGGATCAATGATCATGGAAGAATGAACGATGAAGAAAGAACAAGGATCAATGATCAATAAAGAATGAACGATGAAGAATAAACAAGGATCAATGACATTGTAGAATGAATGATGAAGAATCAACAAGGAGCAATGATCAATAATGAATGAATGATGAAGAATGAACAAGGATCAATGATCATTGAAGAATGAACGATGAAGTATGAACAAGGATCAATGATCATTGAAGAATGAACGACGAAGAATGAATAAGGTTCAATGATTATTGAAGAATGAACGATAAAGAATGAACAAGGATCAATTATCAATGAACAATGAACGATGAAGAATGAACAAGGATCAATGAGCATTGTAGAATGAACGATGAAGAATGAACAAGGATCAATGATCAATAATGAATGAACGATGAAGAATGAACAAGGATCATTGAGCATTGTAGAATGAACGATGTAGAATGAACAAGGATCAATGATCAATGAACAATGAACGATGAAGAATGAACAAGGATCAATGATCATTGAAGAATGAACGATGAAGAATGAACAAGGATCATTGATCAATGAACAATGAACAATGAAGAATGAACAAGGATCAATGAGCATTGTAGAATGAACGATGAAGAATGAACAAGGATCAATGATCAATGAACAATGAACGATGAAGAATGAACAAGGATCAATGATCATTGAAGAATGAACGATGAAGAATGAACAAGGATCATTGATCAATGAACAATGAACAATGAAGAATGAACAACGATCAATGATCATTGAAGAATGAACGATGAAGAATGAACAAGGATCAATAAGCATTGTAGAATGAACGATGAAGAATGAACAAGGATCAATGATCAATAATGAATGAACGATGAAGAATGAACAAGGATCATTGAGCATTGTAGAATGAACGATGTAGAATGAACAAGGATCAATGATCATTGAAGAATGAACGATGAAGAATGAACAAGGTTCAATGATCATTGAAGAATGAACGATTAAGAATGAACAAGGATCAATTATCGATGAACAATGAACGATGAAGAATGAACAAGGATCAATGATCATTGAAGAATGAACGATGAAGAATGAACAAGGATCATTGATCAATGAACAATGAACAATGAAGAATGAACAAGGATCAATGATCATTGAAGAATGACCGATGAAGAATGAACAAGGATCAATGAGCATTGTAGAATGAACGATGAAGAATGAACAAGGAGCAATGATCATTGTAGAATGAACGATGAAGAATGAACAAGGATCAATGATCAATAATGAATGAACAATGAAGAATGAACAAGGATCAATGAGCATTGTAGAATGAATGATGAAGAATGAACAAGGAGCAATGATCAATAATGAATGAATCATTGAAGAATGAACGATAAAGAATGAACAAGGATCAATTATCAATGAACAATGAACGATGAAGAATGAACAAGGATCAATGAGCATTGTAGAATGAACGATGAAGAATGAACAAGGATCAATGATCAATAATGAATGAACGATGAAAAATGAACAAGGATCGTTGAGCATTGTAGAAAGAATGATGAAGAATGAACAAGGATCAATGATCATTGAAGATTGAACGATGAAGAATGAACAAGGATCAATGAGCATTGTAGAATGAACGACGAAGAATGAACAAGGATCACTGATCAATAATGAATGAACGATGAAGAATGAACATGGATCAATGATCATTGTAGAATGAACGATGAAGAATGAACAAGGATCAATGATCAATAATGAATGAACAATGAAGAATGAACAAGGATCAATGATCAATGAACAATGAACGATGAAGAATGAACAAGGATCAATGATCAATGAACAATGAACGATGATGAATGAACAAGGATCAATGAGCATTGTAGAATGAACGATGTAGAATGAACAAGGATCAATGATTACTGAAGAATGAACGATGAAGAATGAACAAGGATCAATGATCAATGAACAATGAACGATGAAGAATGAACAAGGATCAATGAGCATTGTAGAATGAACGATGAAGAATGAACAAGGATCAATGATCAATAATGAATGAACGATGAAGAATGAACAAGGATCATTGAGCATTGTAGAACGAACGACGAAGAATGAACAAGGATCAATGATCATTGAAGAATGAAAGATGAAGAATGAACAAGGATCAATGAGCATTGTAGAATGAACGATGAAAAATGAATAAGAATTAATGATCAATAATGAATGAACGATGAAGAATGAACATGGATCAATGAGCATTGTAGAATGAACGATGCAGAATGAACAAGGAGCAATGATCATTGTAGAATGTACTATGAAGAATGAACAAGGATCAATGATCAATAATGAATGAACAAGGATCAATGAGCATTGTAGAATGAACGATGAAGAATGAACAAGGAGCAATGATCAATAATGAATGAATCATTGAAGAATGAACGATAAAGAAAGAACAAGGATCAATTATCAATGAACAACGAACGATGAATAATGAAAAAGGATCAATGAGCATTGTAGAATGAACGATGAAGAATGAACAAGGATCAATGATCAATAATGAATGAACGATGAAGAATGAACAAGGATCGTTGAACATTGTAGAATGAATGACGAAGAATGAACAAGGATCAATGATCATTGAAGAATGAACGATGAAGAATGAACAAGGATCAATGAGCATTGTAGAATGAACGTCGAAGAATGAACAAGGATCAATGAGCATTGTAGAATGAACGATGAAGAATGAACAAGGATCAATGAGCATTGTAGAATGAACGATGAAGAATGAACATGGATCAATGAGCATTGTAGAATGAACGATGAAGAATGAACAAGGAGCAATGATCATTGTAGAATGAACGATGAAGAATGAACAAGGATCAATGATCAATAATGAATGAACAGTGAAGAATGAACAAGGATCAATGATCAATGAACAATGAACGATGAAGAATGAACAAGGATCAATGATCAATGAACAATGAACGATGAAGAATGAACAAGGATCAATGAGCATTGTAGAATGAACGATGTAGAATGAACAAGGATCAATGATTATTGAAGAATGAACGATGAAGAATGAACAAGGATCAATGATCAATGAACAATGAACGATGAAGAATGAACAAGGATCAATGAGCATTATAGAATGAACGATGAAGAATGAACAAGCATCAATGATCAATAATGAATGAACGATGAAGAATGAACAAGGATCATTGAGCATTGTAGAATGAACGATGTAGAATGAACAAGGATCATTGAGCATTGTAGAACGAACGATGAAGAATGAACAAGGATCAATGATCATTGAAGAATAAAAGATGAAGAATGAACAAGGATCAATGAGCATTGTAGAATGAACGATGAAAAATGAATAAGAATCAATGATCAATAATGAATGAACGATGAAGAATGAACATGGATCAATGAGCATTGTAGAATGAACGATGAAGTATGAACAAGGAGAATTGATCATTGTAGAATGAACTATGAAGAATGAACAAGGATCAATGATCAATAATGAATGAACAAGGATCAATGAGCATTGTAGAATGAACGATGAAGAATGAACAAGGAGCAATGATCAATAATGAATGAATGATGAAGAATGAACAAGGATCAATGATCATTGAGGAATGAACGATGAAGAATGAACAAGGATCAATGATCATTGAAGAATGAACGACGAAGAATGAACAACGTTCAATGATCATTGAAGAATGAACAATAAAGAATGAACAAGGATCAATTATCAATGAACAATGAACGATGAAGAATGAACAAGGATCAATGAGCATTGTAGAATGAACGATGAAGAATGAACAAGGATCAATGATCAATAATGAATGAACGATGAAGAATGAACAAGGATCATTGAACATTGTAGAATGAACGATGTAGAATGAACAAGGATCAATGATTATTGAAGAATGAACGATGAAGAATGAACAAGGATCAATGATCATTGAATAATGAACGACGAACAATGAACAAGGTTCAATGATCATTGAAGAATGAACGATTAAGAATGAACAAGGATGAATTATCGATGAACAATGAACGATGAAGAATGAACAAGGATCAATGATCATTGAAGAATGAACGATGAAGAATGAACAAGGATCATTGATCAATGAACAATGAACAATGAAGAATGAACAAGGATCAATGATCATTGAAGAATGAACGATGAAGAATGAACAAGGATCAATGAGCATTGTAGAATGAACGATGAAGAATGAACAAGGAGCAATGATCAATGTAGAATGAACGATGAAGAATGAACAAGGATCAATGATCAATAATGAATGAACAATGAAGAATGAACAAGGAATAATGAGCATTGTAGAATGAATGATGAAGAATGAACAAGGAGCAATGATCAATAATGAATGAATCATTGAAGAATGAACGATAAAGAATGAACAAGAATCAATTATCAATGAACAATGAACGATGAAGAATGAACAAGGATCAATGAGCATTGTAGAATGAACGATGAAGAATGAACAAGGATCAATGATCAATAATGAATGAACGATGAAGAATGAACAAGGATCGTTGAGCATTGTAGAATGAATGATGAAGAATGAACAAGGATCAATGATCATTAAAGAATGAACGATGAAGAATGAACAAGGATAATTGAGCATTGTAGAATGAACGACGAAGAATGAACAAGGATCAATGATCAATAATGAATGAACGATGAAGAATGAACATGGATCAATGAGCATTGTAGAATGAACGATGAAGAATGAACACGGAGCAATGATCATTGTAGAATGAACGATGAAGAATGAACAAGGATCAATGATCAATAATGAATGAACAGTTAAGAATGAACAAGGATCAATGATCAATGAACAATGAACGATGAAGAATGAACAAGGATCAATGAGTATTGTAGAATGAACGATGTAGAATGAACAAGGATCAATGATTATTGAAGAATGAACGATGAAGAATGAACAAGGATCAATGATCAATGAACAATGAACGATGAAGAATGAACAAGGATCAATGATCAATAATGAATGAACGATGAAGAATGAACAAGGATCATTGAGCATTGTAGAACGAACGACGAAGAATGAACAAGGATCAATGATCATTGAAAAATGAAAGATGAAGAATGAATAAGGATCAATGAGCATTGTAGAATGAACGATGAAAAATGAATAAGAATCAATGATCAATAATGAATGAACGATGAAGAATGAACATGGGTCAATGATCATTGTAGAATGAACAATGAAGAATGAACAAGGAGCAATGATCATTGTAGAATGAACTATGAAGAATGAACAAGGATCAATGATCAATAATGAATGAACAAGGATCAATGAGCATTTTAGAATGAACGATGAAGAATGAACAAGGAGCAATGATCAATAATGAATGAATGATGAAGAATGAACAAGGATCAATGATCATTGAAGAATGAACGATGAAGAATGAACAAGGATCAATGATCGTTGAAGAATGAACGACGATGAATGAACAAGGTTCAATGATCATTGAAGAATGAACAATAAAGAATGAACAAGGATCAATTATCAATGAATAATGAACAATGAAGAATGAACAAGGATCAATGAACATTGTAGAATGAACGATGAAGAATGAACAAGGATCAATGATCAATAATGAATGAACGATGAAGAATGAACAAGGATCATTGAGCATTGTAGAATGAACGATGTAGAATGAACAAGGATCAATGATTATTGAAGAATGAACGATGAAGATGAACAAGGATCAATGATCATTGAAGAATGAACGACGAAGAATGAACAAGGTTCAATGATCATTGAAGAATGAACGATAAAGAATGAACAAGCATCAATTATCAATGAACACTGAACGATGAAGAATGAACAAGGATCAATGATCAATAATGAATGAACGATGAAGAATGAACAAGGATCATTGAGCATTGTAGAATGAACGATGTAGAATGAACAAGGATCAATGATTATTGAAGAATGAACGATGAAGATGAACAAGGATCAATGATCATTGAAGAATGAACGACGAAGAATGAACAAGGTTCAATGATCATTGAAGAATGAACGATAAAGAATGAACAAGGATCAATTATCAATGAACAATGAACGATGAAGAATGAACAAGGATCAACGATCATTGAAGAATGAACGATGAATAATGAACAAGGATCAATGATCAATGAACAATGAACGATGAAGAATGAACAAGGATCAATGATCATTGAAGAATGAACGATGAAGAATGAACAAGGATCAATGAGCATTGTAGAATGAAAGATGAAGAACGAACAAGGAGCAATGATCATTGTAGAATGAACGATGAAGAATGAACAAGGATCAATGATCAATAATGAATGAACAATGAAGAATGAACAAGGATCAATGAGCATTGTAGAATGAATGATAAAGAATGAACAAGGAGCAATGATCAATAATGAATGAATGATGAAGAATGAACAACGATCAATGATCATTGAAGAATGAACGATGAAGAATGAACAAGGATCATTGATCAATGAACAATGAACAATGAAGAATGAACGAGGATCAATGATCATTGAAGAATGAACGACGAAGAATGAACAAGGTTCAATGATCATTGAAGAATGAACAATAAAGAATGAATAAGGATCAATTATTAATGAACAATGAACAATGAAGAATGAACAAGGATCAATGAGCATTGTAGAATGAACGATGAACAATGAACAAGGATCAATGATCATTGAAGAATTAACGATGAAGAATGAACAAGGATCAATGAGCATTGTAGAATGAACGATGAAGAATGAAAAAGGAGCAATAATCATTGTAAAATGAACGATGAAGAATGAACAAGGATCAATGATCATTGAAGAATGAACAATGACGAATGAACAAGGATCAATCATCTTTGAAGAATGAACGATGAAGAAGGAACAAGGATCAATGATCAATGAAGAATGAACGATGAAGAAAGAACAAGGATCAATGATCATTGAAGAATGAACGATGAAGAATGAACAAGGAGCAATGATCATTGTAGAATGAACGATGAAGAATGAACAAGGATCAATGATCAATAATGAATGAACGATGAAGAATGAACAAGGATCAATGAGCATTGTAGAATGAATGATGAAGAATGAACAAGGAGCAATGATCAATAATGAATGAATGATGAAGAATGAACAAGGATCAATGATCATTGAAGAATGAACGATGAAGAATGAACAAGGATCAATGATCATTGAAGAATGAACGACGAAGAATGAACAAGGCTCAATGATCATTGAAGAATGAACAATAAAGAATGAACAAGGATCAATTATCAATGAACAATGAACAATGAAGAATGAACAAGGATCAATGAGCATTGTAGAATGAACGATGAAGAATGTACAAGGATCATTGAGCATTGTAGAACGAACGATGAAGAATGAACAAGGATCAATGATCATTGAAGAATGAACGATGAAGAATGAACAAGGATCAATGAGCATTGTAGAATGAACGATGAATAAGAATCAATGATCAATAATGAATGAACGATGAAGAATGAACATGGATCAATGAGCATTGTAGAATGAACGATGAAGAATGAACAAGGAGCAATGATCATTGTAGAATGAACGATGAAGAATGAACAAGGATCAATGATCAATAATGAATGAACAAGGATCAATGAGCATTGTAGAATGAACGATGAAGAATGAACAAGGAGCAATGATCAATAATGAATGAATGATGAAGAATGAACAAGGATCAATGATCATTGAAGAATGAACGATGAAGAATGAACAAGGATCAATGATCATTGAAGAATGAACGACGAAGAATGAACAAGGTTCAATGATCATTGAAGAATGAACAATAAAGAATGAACAAGGATCAATTATCAATGAACATTGAACAATGACGAATGAACAAGGATCAATGACCATTGTAGAATGAACGATGAAGAATGAACAAGGATCAATGATCAATAATGAATGAACGATGAAGAATCAACAAGGATCATTGAGCATTGTAGAACGAACGATGAAGAATGAACAAGGATCAATGATCATTGAAGAATGAACGATGAAGAATGAACAAGGATCAATGAGCATTGTAGAATGAACGATGAAAAATGAATAAGAATCAAAGATCAATAATGAATGAAAGATGAAGAATGAACATGGATCAATGAGCATTGTAGAATGAACGATGAAGAATGAACAAGGAGCAATGATCATTGTAGAATGAACGATGAAGAATGAACAAGGATCAATGATCAATAATAAATGAACAAGGATCAATGATCAATAATGAATGAACAAGGATCAATGAGCATTGTAGAATGAACGATGAAGAATGAACAAGGAGCAATAATCAATATAGAATGAATGATGAAGAATGAACAAAGATCAATGATCATTGAAGAATGAACGATGAAGAATGAACAAGGATCAATGATCATTGAAGAATGAACGACGAAGAATGAACAAGGCTCAATGATCATTGAAGAATGAACAATAAAGAATGAACAAGGATCAATTATCAATGAACAATGAACAATGAAGAATGAACAAGGATCAATGAGCATTGTAGAATGAACGATGAAGAATGTACAAGGATCATTGAGCATTGTAGAACGAACGATGAAGAATGAACAAGGATCAATGATCATTGAAGAATGAACGATGAAGAATGAACAAGGATCAATGAGCATTGTAGAATGAACGATGAATAAGAATCAATGATCAATAATGAATGAACGATGAAGAATGAACATGGATCAATGAGCATTGTAGAATGAACGATGAAGAATGAACAAGGAGCAATGATCATTGTAGAATGAACGATGAAGAATGAACAAGGATCAATGATCAATAATGAATGAACAAGGATCAATGAGCATTGTAGAATGAACGATGAAGAATGAACAAGGAGCAATGATCAATAATGAATGAATGATGAAGAATGAACAAGGATCATTGAGCATTGTAGAATGAACGATGTAGAATGAACAAGGATCAATGATTATTGAAGAATGAACAAGGATCAATGATCAATGAACAATGAACGATGAAGAATGAACAAGGATCAATGAGCATTGTAGAATGAACGATGAAGAATGAACATGCATCAATGAGCATTGTAGAATGAACGATGAAGAATGAACAAGGAGCAATGATCATTGTAGAATGAACGATGAAGAATGAACAAGGATCAATGATCAATAATGAATAAATGATGAAGAATGAACAAGGATCATTGAGCATTGTAGAATGAACGATGTAGAATGAACAAGGATCAATGATTATTGAAGAATGAACGATGAAGAATGAACAAGGATCAATGATCAATGAAAAATGAACGACGAAGAATGAACAAGGTTCAATGATCATTGAAGAATGAACGATAAAGAGTGAACAAGGATCAATTATCAATGAACAATGAACGATGAAAAATGAACAAGGATCAATGAGCATTGTAGAATGAACGATGAAGAATGAACAAGGATCAATGATTATTGAAGAATGAACGATAAAAAATGAACAAGGATCAATGATCAATAATGAATGAACAATGAAGAATAAACAAGGATCAATGAGCATTGTAGAATGAATGATGAAGAATGAACATGGAGCAATGATCAATAATGAATGAATGATGAAGAATGAACAAGGATCAATGATCATTGAAGAATGAACGATGAAGAATGAACAAGGATCAATGATCATTGAAGAATGAACGACGAAGAATGAACAAGGTTCAATGATCATTGAATAATGAACGATAAAGAGTGAACAAGGATCAATTATCAATGAAAAATGAACGATGAAAAATGAACAAGGATCAATGAGCATTGTAGAACGAACGATGAAGAATGAACAAGTATCAGTGATCATTGAAGAATGAACGATGAAGAATGAACAAGGATCAATGAGCATTGTAGAATGAACGATGAAGAATGAACAAGGAGCAATGATCATTGTAGAATGAACGATGAAGAATGAAAAGGATCAATGATCAATAATGAATGAACGATGAAGAATGAACAAGGATCAATGAGCATTGTAGAATGAACGATGAAGAATGAACAAGGATCAATGATCAATAATGAATGAACGATGAAGAATGAACATGGATCAATGAGCATTGTAGAATGAACGATGAAGAATGAACAAGGAGCAATGATCATTGTAGAATGAACGATGAAGAATGAACAAGGATCAATGATCAATAATGAATGAATAATGAAGAATGAACAAGGATCAATGAGCATTGTAGAATGAATAAGGAGCAATGATCAATAATGAATAAATGATGAAGAATGAACAAGGATCAATGATCATTGAAGAATGAAAGATGAAGAATGAACAAGGATGATCATTGAAGAATGAACGACGAAGAATAAACAAGGTTCAATGTTCATTGAAGAATGAACAATAAAGAATGAACAAGGATCAATTATTAATGAACAATGAACAATGAAGAATGAACAAGGATCAATGAGCATTGTAGAATGAACGATGAAGAATGAACAAGGATCAATGATCAATAATGAATGAATGATGAAGAATGAACAAGGATCATTGAGCATTGTAGAATGAACGATGTAGAATGAACAAGGATCAATGATTATTGAATAGAATGAACGATGAAAAATGAATAAGAATCAATGATCAATAATAAATGAACGATGAAGAATGAACATGGATCAATGAGCATTGTAGAATGAACGATGAAGAATGAACAAGGAGCAATGATCATTGTAGAATGAACGATGAAGAATGAACAAGGATCAATGATCAATAATGAATGAACAAGGATCAATGAGCATTGTAGAATGAACGATGAAGAATGAACAAGAAGCAATGATCAATAATGAATGAATGATGAAGAATGAACAAGGTTCAATGATCATTGAAGAATGAACAAGGATCAATTATCAATGAACAATGAACGATGAAGAATGAACAAGGATCAATGAGCATTGTAGAATGAACGATGAAGAATGAACAAGGATCAATGATCAATAATGAATGAATAATGAAGAATGAACAAGGATCATTAAGCATTGTAGAATGAACGATGTAGAATGAACAAGGATCAATGATTATTGAAGAATGAACGATGAAGAATGAACAAGGATCAATGATCAATGAACAATGAACGATGAAGAATGAACAAGGATCAATGAGCATTGTAGAATGAACGATGAAGAATGAACATGGATCAATGAGCATTGTAGAATGAACGATGAAGAATGAACAAGGAGCAATGATCATTGTAGAATGAACGATGAAGAATGAACAAGGATCAATGATCAATAATGAATGAATGATGAAGAATGAACAAGGATCATTGAGCATTGTAGAATGAACGATGTAGAATGAACAAGGATCAATGATTATTGAAGAATGAACGATGAAGAATGAACAAGGATCAATGATCAATGAACAATGAACGATGAAGAATGAACAAGGATCAATGAGCATTGTAGAATGAACGATGAAGAATGAACAAGGATCAATGATCAATAATGAATGAACGATGAAGAATCAACAAGGATCATTGAGCATTGTAGAACGAACGATGAAGAATGAACAAGGATCAATGATCATTGAAGAATGAACGATGAAGAATGAACAAGGATCAATGAGCATTGTAGAATGAACGATGAAAAATGAATAAGAATCAATGATCAATAATGAATGAACGATGAAGAATGAACATGGATCAATGAGCATTGTAGAATGAACGATGAAGAATGAACAAGGAGCAATAATCATTGTAGAATGAACGATGAAGAATGAACAAGGATCAATGATCAATAATGAATGAACAAGGATCAATGAGCATTGTAGAATGAACGATGAAGAATGAACAAGGAGCAATGATCAATAATGAATGAAAGATGAAGAATGAACAAGGATCAATGATCATTGAAGAATGAACGATGAAGAATGAACAAGGATCAATGATCATTGAAGAATGAACGACGAAGAATGAACAAGGTTCAATGATCATTGAAGGATGAACAATAAAGAATGAACAAGGATCAATCATCAATGAACAATGAACAATGAAGAATGAACAAGGATCAATGAGCATTGTAGAATGAACGATGAAGAATGAACAAGGATCAATGATAGATAATGAATGAACGACGAAGAATGAACAAGGATCATTGAGCATTATAGAACGAACGATGAAGAATGAACAAGGATCAATGATCATTGAAGAATGAACGATGAAGAATGAACAAGGATGATTGATCAATGAACAATGAACAATGAAGAATGAACAAGGATCAATGATCATTGAAGAATGAACGATGAAGAATGAACAAGGATCAATGATCAATAAACAATGAACGATGAAGAATGAACAAGGATCAATGAGCATTGTAGAATGAACGATGAAGAATGAACATGGATCAATGAGCATTGTAGAATGAACGATGAAGAATGAACAAGGAGCCATGATCATTGTAGAATGAACGATGAAGAATGAACAAGGATCAATGATCAATAATGAATGAATGATGAAGAATGAACAAGGATCATTGAGCATTGTAGAATGAACGATGTAGAATGAACAAGGATCAATGATTATTGAAGAATGAACGATGAAGAATGAACAAGGATCAATGATCAATGAACAATGAACGATGAAGAATGAACAAGGATCAATGAGCATTATAGAATGAACGATGAAAAATGAATAAGAATCAAAGATCAATAATCAATGAACGATGAAGAATGAACATGGATCAATGAGCATTGTAGAACGAACGATGAAGAATGAACAAGGATCAATGATCATTGAAGAATGAACGATGAAGAATGAACAAGGATCAATGAGCATTGTAGAATGAACGATGAAAAATGAATAAGAATCAATGATCAATAATGAATGAACGATGAAGAATGAACATGGATCAATGAGCATTGTAGAATGAACGATGAAGAATGAACAAGGAGCAATAATCATTGTAGAATGAACGATGAAGAATGAACAAGGATCAATGATCAATAATGAATGAACAAGGATCAATGAGCATTGTAGAATGAACGATGAAGAATGAACAAGGAGCAATGATCAATAATGAATGAATGATGAAGAATGAACAAGGATCAATGATCATTGAAGAATGAACGATGAAGAATGAACAAGGATCAATGATCATTGAAGAATGAACGACGAAGAATGAACAAGGTTCAATGATCATTGAAGAATGAACAATAAAGAATGAACAAGGATCAATTATCAATGAACAATGAACAATGACGAATGAACAAGGATCAATGAGCATTGTAGAATGAACGATGAAGAATGAACAAGGATCAATGATCAATAATGAATGAACGATGAAGAATCAACAAGGATCATTGAGCATTGTAGAACGAACGATGAAGAATGAACAAGGATCAATGATCATTGAAGAATGAACGATGAAGAATGAACAAGGATCAATGAGCATTGTAGAATGAACGATGAAAAATGAATAAGAATCAAAGATCAATAATGAATGAAAGATGAAGAATGAACATGGATCAATGAGCATTGTAGAATGAACGATGAAGAATGAACAAGGAGCAATGATCATTGTAGAATGAACGATGAAGAATGAACAAGGATCAATGATCAATAATGAATGAACAAGGATCAATGAGCATTGTAGAATGAACGATGAAGAATGAACAAGGAGCAATAATCAATATAGAATGAATGATGAAGAATGAACAAAGATCAATGATCATTGAAGAATGAACGATGAAGAATGAACAAGGATCAATGATCATTGAAGAATGAACGACGAAGAATGAACAAGGTTCAATGATCATTGAAGAATGAACAATAAAGAATGAACAAGGATCAATTATCAATGAACAATGAACAATGAAGAATGAACAAGGATCAATGAGCATTGTAGAATGAACGATGAAGAATGTACAAGGATCATTGAGCATTGTAGAACGAACGATGAAGAATGAACAAGGATCAATGATCATTGAAGAATGAACGATGAAGAATGAACAAGGATCAATGAGCATTGTAGAATGAACGATGAATAAGAATCAATGATCAATAATGAATGAACGATGAAGAATGAACATGGATCAATGAGCATTGTAGAATGAACGATGAAGAATGAACAAGGAGCAATGATCATTGTAGAATGAACGATGAAGAATGAACAAGGATCAATGATCAATAATGAATGAACAAGGATCAATGAGCATTGTAGAATGAACGATGAAGAATGAACAAGGAGCAATGATCAATAATGAATGAATGATGAAGAATGAACAAGGATCATTGAGCATTGTAGAATGAACGATGTAGAATGAACAAGGATCAATGATTATTGAAGAATGAACAAGGATCAATGATCAATGAACAATGAACGATGAAGAATGAACAAGGATCAATGAGCATTGTAGAATGAACGATGAAGAATGAACATGCATCAATGAGCATTGTAGAATGAACGATGAAGAATGAACAAGGAGCAATGATCATTGTAGAATGAACGATGAAGAATGAAAAGGATCAATGATCAATAATGAATGAACGATGAAGAATGAACAAGGATCAATGAGCATTGTAGAATGAACGATGAAGAATGAACAAGGATCAATGATCAATAATGAATGAACGATGAAGAATGAACATGGATCAATGAGCATTGTAGAATGAACGATGAAGAATGAACAAGGAGCAATGATCATTGTAGAATGAACGATGAAGAATGAACAAGGATCAATGATCAATAATGAATGAATAATGAAGAATGAACAAGGATCAATGAGCATTGTAGAATGAACAAGGAGCAATGATCAATAATGAATAAATGATGAAGAATGAACAAGGATCAATGATCATTGAAGAATGAAAGATGAAGAATGAACAAGGATGATCATTGAAGAATGAACGACGAAGAATAAACAAGGTTCAATGTTCATTGAAGAATGAACAATAAAGAATGAACAAGGATCAATTATTAATGAACAATGAACAATGAAGAATGAACAAGGATCAATGAGCATTGTAGAATGAACGATGAAGAATGAACAAGGATCAATGATCAATAATGAATGAATGATGAAGAATGAACAAGGATCATTGAGCATTGTAGAATGAACGATGTAGAATGAACAAGGATCAATGATTATTGAATAGAATGAACGATGAAAAATGAATAAGAATCAATGATCAATAATAAATGAACGATGAAGAATGAACATGGATCAATGAGCATTGTAGAATGAACGATGAAGAATGAACAAGGAGCAATGATCATTGTAGAATGAACGATGAAGAATGAACAAGGATCAATGATCAATAATGAATGAACAAGGATCAATGAGCATTGTAGAATGAACGATGAAGAATGAACAAGAAGCAATGATCAATAATGAATGAATGATGAAGAATGAACAAGGTTCAATGATCATTGAAGAATGAACAAGGATCAATTATCAATGAACAATGAACGATGAAGAATGAACAAGGATCAATGAGCATTGTAGAATGAACGATGAAGAATGAACAAGGATCAATGATCAATAATGAATGAATAATGAAGAATGAACAAGGATCATTGAGCATTGTAGAATGAACGATGTAGAATGAACAAGGATCAATGATTATTGAAGAATGAACGATGAAGAATGAACAAGGATCAATGATCAATGAACAATGAACGATGAAGAATGAACAAGGATCAATGAGCATTGTAGAATGAACGATGAAGAATGAACATGGATCAATGAGCATTGTAGAATGAACGATGAAGAATGAACAAGGAGCAATGATCATTGTAGAATGAACGATGAAGAATGAACAAGGATCAATGATCAATAATGAATGAATGATGAAGAATGAACAAGGATCATTGAGCATTGTAGAATGAACGATGTAGAATGAACAAGGATCAATGATTATTGAAGAATGAACGATGAAGAATGAACAAGGATCAATGATCAATGAACAATGAACGATGAAGAATGAACAAGGATCAATGAGCATTGTAGAATGAACGATGAAGAATGAACAAGGATCAATGATCAATAATGAATGAACGATGAAGAATCAACAAGGATCATTGAGCATTGTAGAACGAACGATGAAGAATGAACAAGGATCAATGATCATTGAAGAATGAACGATGAAGAATGAACAAGGATCAATGAGCATTGTAGAATGAACGATGAAAAATGAATAAGAATCAATGATCAATAATGAATGAACGATGAAGAATGAACATGGATCAATGAGCATTGTAGAATGAACGATGAAGAATGAACAAGGAGCAATAATCATTGTAGAATGAACGATGAAGAATGAACAAGGATCAATGATCAATAATGAATGAACAAGGATCAATGAGCATTGTAGAATGAACGATGAAGAATGAACAAGGAGCAATGATCAATAATGAATGAAAGATGAAGAATGAACAAGGATCAATGATCATTGAAGAATGAACGATGAAGAATGAACAAGGATCAATGATCATTGAAGAATGAACGACGAAGAATGAACAAGGTTCAATGATCATTGAAGGATGAACAATAAAGAATGAACAAGGATCAATCATCAATGAACAATGAACAATGAAGAATGAACAAGGATCAATGAGCATTGTAGAATGAACGATGAAGAATGAACAAGGATCAATGATAGATAATGAATGAACGATGAAGAATGAACAAGGATCATTGAGCATTATAGAACGAACGATGAAGAATGAACAAGGATCAATGATCATTGAAGAATGAACGATGAAGAATGAACAAGGATGATTGATCAATGAACAATGAACAATGAAGAATGAACAAGGATCAATGATCATTGAAGAATGAACGATGAAGAATGAACAAGGATCAATGATCAATAAACAATGAACGATGAAGAATGAACAAGGATCAATGAGCATTGTAGAATGAACGATGAAGAATGAACATGGATCAATGAGCATTGTAGAATGAACGATGAAGAATGAACAAGGAGCCATGATCATTGTAGAATGAACGATGAAGAATGAACAAGGATCAATGATCAATAATGAATGAATGATGAAGAATGAACAAGGATCATTGAGCATTGTAGAATGAACGATGTAGAATGAACAAGGATCAATGATTATTGAAGAATGAACGATGAAGAATGAACAAGGATCAATGATCAATGAACAATGAACGATGAAGAATGAACAAGGATCAATGAGCTTTATCAATGAACGATGAAGAATGAACTTGGATCAATGAGCATTGTAGAACGAACGATGAAGAATGAACAAGGATCAATGATCATTGAAGAATGAACGATGAAGAATGAACAAGGATCAATGAGCATTGTAGAATGAACGATGAAAAATGAATAAGAATCAATGATCAATAATGAATGAACGATGAAGAATGAACATGGATCAATGAGCATTGTAGAATGAACGATGAAGAATGAACAAGGAGCAATAATCATTGTAGAATGAACGATGAAGAATGAACAAGGATCAATGATCAATAATGAAAGAACAAGGATCAATGAGCATTGTAGAATGAACGATGAAGAATGAACAAGGAGCAATGATCAATAATGAATGAATGATGAAGAATGAACAAGGATCAATGATCATTGAAGAATGAACGATGAAGAATGAACAAGGATCAATGATCATTGAAGAATGAACGACGAAGAATGAACAAGGTTCAATGATCATTGAAGAATGAACAATAAAGAATGAACAAGGATCAATTATCAATGAACAATGAACAATGACGAATGAACAAGGATCAATGAGCATTGTAGAATGAACGATGAAGAATGAACAAGGATCAATGATCAATAATGAATGAACGATGAAGAATCAACAAGGATCATTGAGCATTGTAGAACGAACGATGAAGAATGAACAAGGATCAATGATCATTGAAGAATGAACGATGAAGAATGAACAAGGATCAATGAGCATTGTAGAATGAACGATGAAAAATGAATAAGAATCAAAGATCAATAATGAAAGAAAGATGAAGAATGAACATGGATCAATGAGCATTGTAGAATGAACGATGAAGAATGAACAAGGAGCAATGATCATTGTAGAATGAACGATGAAGAATGAACAAGGATCAATGATCAATAATGAATGAACAAGGATCAATGAGCATTGTAGAATGAACGATGAAGAATGAACAAGGAGCAATAATCAATATAGAATGAATGATGAAGAATGAACAAAGATCAATGATCATTGAAGAATGAACGATGAAGAATGAACAAGGATCAATGATCATTGAAGAATGAACGACGAAGAATGAACAAGGTTCAATGATCATTGAAGAATGAACAATAAAGAATGAACAAGGATCAATTATCAATGAACAATGAACAATGAAGAATGAACAAGGATCAATGAGCATTGTAGAATGAACGATGAAGAATGTACAAGGATCATTGAGCATTGTAGAACGAACGATGAAGAATGAACAAGGATCAATGATCATTGAAGAATGAACGATGAAGAATGAACAAGGATCAATGAGCATTGTAGAATGAACGATGAATAAGAATCAATGATCAATAATGAATGAACGATGAAGAATGAACATGGATCAATGAGCATTGTAGAATGAACGATGAAGAATGAACAAGGAGCAATGATCATTGTAGAATGAACGATGAAGAATGAACAAGGATCAATGATCAATAATGAATGAACAAGGATCAATGAGCATTGTAGAATGAACGATGAAGAATGAACAAGGAGCAATGATCAATAATGAATGAATGATGAAGAATGAACAAGGATCATTGAGCATTGTAGAATGAACGATGTAGAATGAACAAGGATCAATGATTATTGAAGAATGAACAAGGATCAATGATCAATGAACAATGAACGATGAAGAATGAACAAGGATCAATGAGCATTGTAGAATGAACGATGAAGAATGAACATGCATCAATGAGCATTGTAGAATGAACGATGAAGAATGAACAAGGAGCAATGATCATTGTAGAATGAACGATGAAGAATGAACAAGGATCAATGATCAATAATGAATGAATGATGAAGAATGAACAAGGATCATTGAGCATTGTAGAATGAACGATGTAGAATGAACAAGGATCAATGATTATTGAAGAATGAACGATGAAGAATGAACAAGGATCAATGATCAATGAAAAATGAACGACGAAGAATGAACAAGGTTCAATGATCATTGAAGAATGAACGATAAAGAGTGAACAAGGATCAATTATCAATGAACAATGAACGATGAAAAATGAACAAGGATCAATGAGCATTGTAGAATGAACGATGAAGAATGAACAAGGATCAATGATCATTGAAGAATGAACGATAAAAAATGAACAAGGATCAATGATCAATAATGAATGAACAATGAAGAATGAACAAGGATCAATGAGCATTGTAGAATGAATGATGAAGAATGAACATGGAGCAATGATCAATAATGAATGAATGATGAAGAATGAACAAGGATCAATGATCATTGAAGAATGAACGATGAAGAATGAACAAGGATCAATGATCATTGAAGAATGAACGACGAAGAATGAACAAGGTTCAATGATCATTGAATAATGAACGATAAAGAGTGAACAAGGATCAATTATCTATGAAAAATGAACGATGAAAAATGAACAAGGATCAATGAGCATTGTAGAACGAACGATGAAGAATGAACAAGGATCAGTGATCATTGAAGAATGAACGATGAAGAATGAACAAGGAGCAATGATCATTGTAGAATGAACGATGAAGAATGAAAAGGATCAATGATCAATAATGAATGAACGATGAAGAATGAACAAGGATCAATGAGCATTGTAGAATGAACGATGAAGAATGAACAAGGATCAATGATCAATAATGAATGAACGATGAAGAATGAACATGGATCAATGAGCATTGTAGAATGAACGATGAAGAATGAACAAGGAGCAATGATCATTGTAGAATGAACGATGAAGAATGAACAAGGATCAATGATCAATAATGAATGAATAATGAAGAATGAACAAGGATCAATGATCAATAATGAATGAATAATGAAGAATGAACAAGGATCAATGATCAATAATGAATAAATGATGAAGAATGAACAAGGATCAATGATCATTGTAGAATGAACAAGGAGCAATGATCAATAATGAATAAATGATGAAGAATGAACAAGGATCAATGATCATTGAAGAATGAAAGATGAAGAATGAACAAGGATGATCATTGAAGAATGAACGACGAAGAATAAACAAGGTTCAATGTTCATTGAAGAATGAACAATAAAGAATGAACAAGGATCAATTATTAATGAACAATGAACAATGAAGAATGAACAAGGATCAATGAGCATTGTAGAATGAACGATGAAGAATGAACAAGGATCAATGATCAATAATGAATGAATGATGAAGAATGAACAAGGATCATTGAGCATTGTAGAATGAACGATGTAGAATGAACAAGGATCAATGATTATTGAATAGAATGAACGATGAAAAATGAATAAGAATCAATGATCAATAATAAATGAACGATGAAGAATGAACATGGATCAATGAGCATTGTAGAATGAACGATGAAGAATGAACAAGGAGCAATGATCATTGTAGAATGAACGATGAAGAATGAACAAGGATCAATGATCAATAATGAATGAACAAGGATCAATGAGCATTGTAGAATGAACGATGAAGAATGAACAAGAAGCAATGATCAATAATGAATGAATGATGAAGAATGAACAAGGTTCAATGATCATTGAAGAATGAACAAGGATCAATTATCAATGAACAATGAACGATGAAGAATGAACAAGGATCAATGAGCATTGTAGAATGAACGATGAAGAATGAACAAGGATCAATGATCAATAATGAATGAATGATGAAGAATGAACAAGGATCATTGAGCATTGTAGAATGAACGATGTAGAATGAACAAGGATCAATGATTATTGAAGAATGAACGATGAAGAATGAACAAGGATCAATGATCAATGAACAATGAACGATGAAGAATGAACAAGGATCAATGAGCATTGTAGAATGAACGATGAAGAATGAACATGGATCAATGAGCATTGTAGAATGAACGATGAAGAATGAACAAGGAGCAATGATCATTGTAGAATGAACGATGAAGAATGAACAAGGATCAATGATCAATAATGAATGAATGATGAAGAATGAACAAGGATCATTGAGCATTGTAGAATGAACGATGTTGAATGAACAAGGATCAATGATTATTGAAGAATGAACGATGAAGAATGAACAAGGATCAATGATCAATGAACAATGAACGATGAACAATGCACAAGGATCAATGAGCATTGTAGAATGAACGATGAAGAATGAACAAGGATCAATGATCAATAATGAATGAACGATGAAGAATCAACAAGGATCATTGAGCATTGTAGAACGAACGATGAAGAATGAACAAGGATCAATGATCATTGAAGAATGAACGATGAAGAATGAACAAGGATCAATGAGCATTGTAGAATGAACGATGAAAAATGAATAAGAATCAATGATCAATAATGAATGAACGATGAAGAATGAACATGGATCAATGAGCATTGTAGAATGAACGATGAAGAATGAACAAGGAGCAATAATCATTGTAGAATGAACGATGAAGAATGAACAAGGATCAATGATCAATAATGAATGAACAAGGATCAATGAGCATTGTAGAATGAACGATGAAGAATGAACAAGGAGCAATGATCAATAATGAATGAAAGATGAAGAATGAACAAGGATCAATGATCATTGAAGAATGAACGATGAAGAATGAACAAGGATCAATGATCATTGAAGAATGAACGACGAAGAATGAACAAGGTTCAATGATCATTGAAGGATGAACAATAAAGAATGAACAAGGATCAATCATCAATGAACAATGAACAATGAAGAATGAACAAGGATCAATGAGCATTGTAGAATGAACGATGAAGAATGAACAAGGATCAATGATAGATAATGAATGAACGATGAAGAATGAACACGGATCATTGAGCATTATAGAACGAACGATGAAGAATGAACAAGGATCAATGATCATTGAAGAATGAACGATGAAGAATGAACAAGGATGATTGATCAATGAACAATGAACAATGAAGAATGAACAAGGATCAATGATCATTGAAGAATGAACGATGAAGAATGAACAAGGATCAATGATCAATGAACAATGAACGATGAAGAATGAACAAGGATCAATGAGCATTGTAGAATGAACGATGAAGAATGAACATGGATCAATGAGCATTGTAGAATGAACGATGAAGAATGAACAAGGAGCCATGATCATTGTAGAATGAACGATGAAGAATGAACAAGGATCAATGATCAATAATGAATGAATGATGAAGAATGAACAAGGATCATTGAGCATTGTAGAATGAAAGATGTAGAATGAACAAGGATCAATGATTATTGAAGAATGAACGATGAAGAATGAACAAGGATCAATGATCAATGAACAATGAACGATGAAGAATGAACAAGGATCAATGAGCATTATAGAATGAACGATGAAAAATGAATAAGAATCAAAGATCAATAATGAATGAACGATGAAGAATGAACATGGATCAATGAGCATTGTAGAACGAACGATGAAGAATGAACAAGGATCAATGATCATTGAAGAATGAACGATGAAGAATGAACAAGGATCAATGAGCATTGTAGAATGAACGATGAAAAATGAATAAGAATCAATGATCAATAATGAATGAACGATGAAGAATGAACATGGATCAATGAGCATTGTAGAATGAACGATGAAGAATGAACAAGGAGCAATAATCATTGTAGAATGAACGATGAAGAATGAACAAGGATCAATGATCAATAATGAATGAACAAGGATCAATGAGCATTGTAGAATGAACGATGAAGAATGAACAAGGAGCAATGATCAATAATGAATGAATGATGAAGAATGAACAAGGATCAATGATCATTGAAGAATGAACGATGAAGAATGAACAAGGATCAATGATCATTGAAGAATGAACGACGAAGAATGAACAAGGTTCAATGATCATTGAAGAATGAACAATAAAGAATGAACAAGGATCAATTATCAATGAACAATGAACAATGACGAATGAACAAGGATCAATGAGCATTGTAGAATGAACGATGAAGAATGAACAAGGATCAATGATCAATAATGAATAAACGATGAAGAATCAACAAGGATCATTGAGCATTGTAGAACGAACGATGAAGAATGAACAAGGATCAATGATCATTGAAGAATGAACGATGAAGAATGAACAAGGATCAATGAGCATTGTAGAATGAACGATGAAAAATGAATAAGAATCAAAGATCAATAATGAATGAAAGATGAAGAATGAACATGGATCAATGAGCATTGTAGAATGAACGATGAAGAATGAACAAGGAGCAATGATCATTGTAGAATGAACGATGAAGAATGAACAAGGATCAATGATCAATAATGAATGAACAAGGATCAATGAGCATTGTAGAATGAACGATGAAGAATGAACAAGGAGCAATAATCAATATAGAATGAATGATGAAGAATGAACAAAGATCAATGATCATTGAAGAATGAACGATGAAGAATGAACAAGGATCAATGATCATTGAAGAATGAACGACGAAGAATGAACAAGGTTCAATGATCATTGAAGAATGAACAATAAAGAATGAACAAGGATCAATTATCAATGAACAATGAACAATGAAGAATGAACAAGGATCAATGAGCATTGTAGAATGAACGATGAAGAATGTACAAGGATCATTGAGCATTGTAGAACGAACGATGAAGAATGAACAAGGATCAATGATCATTGAAGAATGAACGATGAAGAATGAACAAGGATCAATGAGCATTGTAGAATGAACGATGAATAAGAATCAATGATCAATAATGAATGAACGATGAAGAATGAACATGGATCAATGAGCATTGTAGAATGAACGATGAAGAATGAACAAGGAGCAATGATCATTGTAGAATGAACGATGAAGAATGAACAAGGATCAATGATCAATAATGAATGAACAAGGATCAATGAGCATTGTAGAATGAACGATGAAGAATGAACAAGGAGCAATGATCAATAATGAATGAATGATGAAGAATGAACAAGGATCATTGAGCATTGTAGAATGAACGATGTAGAATGAACAAGGATCAATGATTATTGAAGAATGAACGATGAAGAATGAACAAGGATCAATGATCAATGAAAAATGAACGACGAAGAATGAACAAGGTTCAATGATCATTGAAGAATGAACGATAAAGAGTGAACAAGGATCAATTATCAATGAACAATGAACGATGAAAAATGAACAAGGATCAATGAGCATTGTAGAATGAACGATGAAGAATGAACAAGGATCAATGATCATTGAAGAATGAACGATAAAAAATGAACAAGGATCAATGATCAATAATGAATGAACAATGAAGAATGAACAAGGATCAATGAGCATTGTAGAATGAATGATGAAGAATGAACATGGAGCAATGATCAATAATGAATGAATGATGAAGAATGAACAAGGATCAATGATCATTGAAGAATGAACGATGAAGAATGAACAAGGATCAATGATCATTGAAGAATGAACGACGAAGAATGAACAAGGTTCAATGATCATTGAATAATGAACGATAAAGAGTGAACAAGGATCAATTATCAATGAAAAATGAACGATGAAAAATGAACAAGGATCAATGAGCATTGTAGAACGAACGATGAAGAATGAACAAGGATCAGTGATCATTGAAGAATGAACGATGAAGAATGAACAAGGATCAATGAGCATTGTAGAATGAACGATGAAGAATGAACAAGGAGCAATGATCATTGTAGAATGAACGATGAAGAATGAAAAGGATCAATGATCAATAATGAATGAACGATGAAGAATGAACAAGGAGCAATGAGCATTGTAGAATGAACGATGAAGAATGAACAAGGATCAATGATCAATAATGAATGAACGATGAAGAATGAACATGGATCAATGAGCATTGCAGAATGAACGATGAAGAATGAACAAGGAGCAATGATCATTGTAGAATGAACGATGAAGAATGAACAAGGATCAATGATCAATAATGAATGAATAATGAAGAATGAACAAGGATCAATGAGCATTGTAGAATGAACAAGGAGCAATGATCAATAATGAATGAATGATGAAGAATGAACAAGGATCATTGAGCATTGTAGAATGAACGATGTAGAATGAACAAGGATCAATGATTATTGAAGAATGAACGATGAAGAATGAACAAGGATCAATGATCAATGAAAAATGAACGACGAAGAATGAACAAGGTTCAATGATCATTGAAGAATGAACGATAAAGAGTGAACAAGGATCAATTATCAATGAACAATGAACGATGAAAAATGAACAAGGATCAATGAGCATTGTAGAATGAACGATGAAGAATGAACAAGGATCAATGATCATTGAAGAATGAACGATAAAAAATGAACAAGGATCAATGATCAATAATGAATGAACAATGAAGAATGAACAAGGATCAATGAGCATTGTAGAATGAATGATGAAGAATGAACATGGAGCAATGATCAATAATGAATGAATGATGAAGAATGAACAAGGATCAATGATCATTGAAGAATGAACGATGAAGAATGAACAAGGATCAATGATCATTGAAGAATGAACGACGAAGAATGAACAAGGTTCAATGATCATTGAATAATGAACGATAAAGAGTGAACAAGGATCAATTATCAATGAAAAATGAACGATGAAAAATGAACAAGGATCAATGAGCATTGTAGAACGAACGATGAAGAATGAACAAGGATCAGTGATCATTGAAGAATGAACGATGAAGAATGAACAAGGATCAATGAGCATTGTAGAATGAACGATGAAGAATGAACAAGGAGCAATGATCATTGTAGAATGAACGATGAAGAATGAAAAGGATCAATGATCAATAATGAATGAACGATGAAGAATGAACAAGGAGCAATGAGCATTGTAGAATGAACGATGAAGAATGAACAAGGATCAATGATCAATAATGAATGAACGATGAAGAATGAACATGGATCAATGAGCATTGCAGAATGAACGATGAAGAATGAACAAGGAGCAATGATCATTGTAGAATGAACGATGAAGAATGAACAAGGATCAATGATCAATAATGAATGAATAATGAAGAATGAACAAGGATCAATGAGCATTGTAGAATGAACAAGGAGCAATGATCAATAATGAATAAATGATGAAGAATGAACAAGGATCAATGATCATTGAAGAATGAAAGATGAAGAATGAACAAGGATGATCATTGAAGAATGAACGACGAAGAATAAACAAGGTTCAATGTTCATTGAAGAATGAACAATAAAGAATGAACAAGGATCAATTATTAATGAACAATGAACAATGAAGAATGAACAAGGATCAATGAGCATTGTAGAATGAACGATGAAGAATGAACAAGGATCATTGAGCATTGTAGAATGAACGATGTAGAATGAACAAGGATCAATGATTATTGAATAGAATGAACGATGAAAAATGAATAAGAATCAATGATCAATAATAAATGAACGATGAAGAATGAACATGGATCAATGAGCATTGTAGAATGAACGATGTAGAATGAACAAGGATCAATGATTATTGAATAGAATGAACGATGAAAAATGAATAAGAATCAATGATCAATAATAAATGAACGATGAAGAATGAACATGGATCAATGAGCATTGTAGAATGAACGATGAAGAATGAACAAGGAGCAATGATCATTGTAGAATGAACGATGAAGAATGAACAAGGATCAATGATCAATAATGAATGAACAAGGATCAATGAGCATTGTAGAATGAACGATGAAGAATGAACAAGAAGCAATGATCAATAATGAATGAATGATGAAGAATGAACAAGGTTCAATGATCATTGAAGAATGAACAAGGATCAATTATCAATGAACAATGAACGATGAAGAATGAACAAGGATCAATGAGCATTGTAGAATAAACGATGAAGAATGAACAAGGATCAATGATCAATAATGAATGAATGATGAAGAATGAACAAGGATCATTGAGCATTGTAGAATGAACGATGAAGAATGAACAAGGATCAATGATCAATAATGAATGAATGATGAAGAATGAACAAGGATCATTGAGCATTGTAGAATGAACGATGTCGAATGAACAAGGATCAATGATTATTGAATAGAATGAACGATGAAAAATGAATAAGAATCAATGATCAATAATAAATGAACGATGAAGAATGAACATGGATCAATGAGCATTGTAGAATGAACGATGAAGAATGAACAAGGAGCAATGATCATTGTAGAATGAACGATGAAGAATGAACAAGGATCAATGATCAATAATGAATGAACAAGGATCAATGAGCATTGTAGAATGAACGATGAAGAATGAACAAGAAGCAATGATCAATAATGAATGAATGATGAAGAATGAACAAGGTTCAATGATCATTGAAGAATGAACAAGGATCAATTATCAATGAACAATGAACGATGAAGAATGAACAAGGATCAATGAGCATTGTAGAATAAACGATGAAGAATGAACAAGGATCAATGATCAATAATGAATGAATGATGAAGAATGAACAAGGATCATTGAGCATTGTAGAATGAACGATGTAGAATGAACAAGGATCAATGATTATTGAAGAATGAACGATGAAGAATGAACAAGGATCAATGATCAATGAACAATGAACGATGAAGAATGAACAAGGATCAATGAGCATTGTAGAATGAACGATGAAGAATGAACATGGATCAATGAGCATTGTAGAATGAACGATGAAGAATGAACAAGGAGCAATGATCATTGTAGAATGAACGATGAAGAATGAACAAGGATCAATGATCAATAATGAATGAATGATGAAGAATGAACAAGGATCATTGAGCATTGTAGAATGAACGATGTAGAATGAACAAGGAACAATGATTATTGAAGAATGAACGATGAAGAATGAACAAGGATCAATGATCAATGAACAATGAACGATGAAGAATGAACAAGGATCAATGAGCATTGTAGAATGAACGATGAAGAATGAACAAGGATCAATGATCAATAATGAATGAATAATGAAGAATGAACAAGGATCAATGAGCATTGTAGAATGAACAAGGAGCAATGATCAATAATGAATAAATGATGAAGAATGAACAAGGATCAATGATTATTGAAGAATGAAAGATGAAGAATGAACAAGGATGATCATTGAAGAATGAACGACGAAGAATAAACAAGGTTCAATGTTCATTGAAGAATGAACAATAAAGAATGAACAAGGATCAATTATTAATGAACAATGAACAATGAAGAATGAACAAGGATCAATGAGCATTGTAGAATGAACGATGAAGAATGAACAAGGATCAATGATCAATAATGAATGAATGATGAAGAATGAACAAGGATCATTGAGCATTGTAGAATGAACGATGTAGAATGAACAAGGATCAATGATTATTGAATAGAATGAACGATGAAAAATGAATAAGAATCAATGATCAATAATAAATGAACGATGAAGAATGAACATGGATCAATGAGCATTGTAGAATGAACGATGAAGAATGAACAAGGAGCAATGATCATTGTAGAATGAACGATGAAGAATGAACAAGGATCAATGATCAATAATGAATGAACAAGGATCAATGAGCATTGTAGAATGAACGATGAAGAATGAACAAGAAGCAATGATCAATAATGAATGAATGATGAAGAATGAACAAGGTTCAATGATCATTGAAGAATGAACAAGGATCAATTATCAATGAACAATGAACGATGAAGAATGAACAAGGATCAATGAGCATTGTAGAATAAACGATGAAGAATGAACAAGGATCAATGATCAATAATGAATGAATGATGAAGAATGAACAAGGATCATTGAGCATTGTAGAATGAACGATGAAGAATGAACAAGGATCAATGATCAATAATGAATGAATGATGAAGAATGAACAAGGATCATTGAGCATTGTAGAATGAACGATGTCGAATGAACAAGGATCAATGATTATTGAATAGAATGAACGATGAAAAATGAATAAGAATCAATGATCAATAATAAATGAACGATGAAGAATGAACATGGATCAATGAGCATTGTAGAATGAACGATGAAGAATGAACAAGGAGCAATGATCATTGTAGAATGAACGATGAAGAATGAACAAGGATCAATGATCAATAATGAATGAACAAGGATCAATGAGCATTGTAGAATGAACGATGAAGAATGAACAAGAAGCAATGATCAATAATGAATGAATGATGAAGAATGAACAAGGTTCAATGATCATTGAAGAATGAACAAGGATCAATTATCAATGAACAATGAACGATGAAGAATGAACAAGGATCAATGAGCATTGTAGAATAAACGATGAAGAATGAACAAGGATCAATGATCAATAATGAATGAATGATGAAGAATGAACAAGGATCATTGAGCATTGTAGAATGAACGATGTAGAATGAACAAGGATCAATGATTATTGAAGAATGAACGATGAAGAATGAACAAGGATCAATGATCAATGAACAATGAACGATGAAGAATGAACAAGGATCAATGAGCATTGTAGAATGAACGATGAAGAATGAACATGGATCAATGAGCATTGTAGAATGAACGATGAAGAATGAACAAGGAGCAATGATCATTGTAGAATGAACGATGAAGAATGAACAAGGATCAATGATCAATAATGAATGAATGATGAAGAATGAACAAGGATCATTGAGCATTGTAGAATGAACGATGTAGAATGAACAAGGATCAATGATTATTGAAGAATGAACGATGAAGAATGAACAAGGATCAATGATCAATGAACAATGAACGATGAAGAATGAACAAGGATCAATGAGCATTGTAGAATGAACGATGAAGAATGAACAAGGATCAATGATCAATAATGAATGAACGATGAAGAATCAACAAGGATTATTGAGCATTGTAGAACGAACGATGAAGAATGAACAAGGATCAATGATCATTGAAGAATGAACGATGAAGAATGAACAAGGATCAATGAGCATTGTAGAATGAACGATGAAAAATGAATAAGAATCAATGATCAATAATGAATGAACGATGAAGAATGAACATGGATCAATGAGCATTGTAGAATGAACGATGAAGAATGAACAAGGAGCAATAATCATTGTAGAATGAACGATGAAGAATGAACAAGGATCAATGATCAATAATGAATGAACAAGGATCAATGAGCATTGTAGAATGAACGATGAAGAATGAACAAGGAGCAATGATCAATAATGAATGAAAGATTAAGAATGAACAAGGATCAATGATCATTGAAGAATGAACGATGAAGAATGAACAAGGATCAATGATCATTGAAGAATGAACGACGAAGAATGAACAAGGTTCAATGATCATTGAAGGATGAACAATAAAGAATGAACAAGGATCAATCATCAATGAACAATGAACAATGAAGAATGAACAAGGATCAATGAGCATTGTAGAATGAACGATGAAGAATGAACAAGGATCAATGATAGATAATGAATGAACGATGAAGAATGAACAAGGATCATTGAGCATTATAGAACGAACGATGAAGAATGAACAAGGATCAATGATCATTGAAGAATGAACGATGAAGAATGAACAAGGATGATTGATCAATGAACAATGAACAATGAAGAATGAACAAGGATCAATGATCATTGAAGAATGAACGATGAAGAATGAACAAGGATCAATGATCAATGAACAATGAACAATGAAGAATGAACAAGGATCAATGAGCATTGTAGAATGAACGATGAAGAATGAACATGGATCAATGAGCATTGTAGAATGAACGATGAAGAATGAACAAGGAGCCATGATCATTGTAGAATGAACGATGAAGAATGAACAAGGATCAATGATCAATAATGAATGAATGATGAAGAATGAACAAGGATCATTGAGCATTGTAGAATGAACGATGTAGAATGAACAAGGATCAATGATTATTGAAGAATGAACGATGAAGAATGAACAAGGATCAATGATCAATGAACAATGAACGATGAAGAATGAACAAGGATCAATGAGCATTATAGAATGAACGATGAAAAATGAATAAGAATCAAAGATCAATAATGAATGAACGATGAAGAATGAACATGGATCAATGAGCATTGTAGAACGAACGATGAAGAATGAACAAGGATCAATGATCATTGAAGAATGAACGATGAAGAATGAACAAGGATCAATGAGCATTGTAGAATGAACGATGAAAAATGAATAAGAATCAATGATCAATAATGAATGAACGATGAAGAATGAACATGGATCAATGAGCATTGTAGAATGAACGATGAAGAATGAACAAGGAGCAATAATCATTGTAGAATGAACGATGAAGAATGAACAAGGATCAATGATCAATAATGAATGAACAAGGATCAATGAGCATTGTAGAATGAACGATGAAGAATGAACAAGGAGCAATGATCAATAATGAATGAATGATGAAGAATGAACAAGGATCAATGATCATTGAAGAATGAACGATGAAGAATGAACAAGGATCAATGATCATTGAAGAATGAACGACGAAGAATGAACAAGGTTCAATGATCATTGAAGAATGAACAATAAAGAATGAACAAGGATCAATTATCAATGAACAATGAACAATGACGAATGAACAAGGATCAATGAGCATTGTAGAATGAACGATGAAGAATGAACAAGGATCAATGATCAATAATGAATAAACGATGAAGAATCAACAAGGATCATTGAGCATTGTAGAACGAACGATGAAGAATGAACAAGGATCAATGATCATTGAAGAATGAACGATGAAGAATGAACAAGGATCAATGAGCATTGTAGAATGAACGATGAAAAATGAATAAGAATCAAAGATCAATAATGAATGAAAGATGAAGAATGAACATGGATCAATGAGCATTGTAGAATGAACGATGAAGAATGAACAAGGAGCAATGATCATTGTAGAATGAACGATGAAGAATGAACAAGGATCAATGATCAATAATGAATGAACAAGGATCAATGAGCATTGTAGAATGAACGATGAAGAATGAACAAGGAGCAATAATCAATATAGAATGAATGATGAAGAATGAACAAAGATCAATGATCATTGAAGAATGAACGATGAAGAATGAACAAGGATCAATGATCATTGAAGAATGAACGACGAAGAATGAACAAGGTTCAATGATCATTGAAGAATGAACAATAAAGAATGAACAAGGATCAATTATCAATGAACAATGAACAATGAAGAATGAACAAGGATCAATGAGCATTGTAGAATGAACGATGAAGAATGTACAAGGATCATTGAGCATTGTAGAACGAACGATGAAGAATGAACAAGGATCAATGATCATTGAAGAATGAACGATGAAGAATGAACAAGGATCAATGAGCATTGTAGAATGAACGATGAATAAGAATCAATGATCAATAATGAATGAACGATGAAGAATGAACATGGATCAATGAGCATTGTAGAATGAACGATGAAGAATGAACAAGGAGCAATGATCATTGTAGAATGAACGATGAAGAATGAACAAGGATCAATGATCAATAATGAATGAACAAGGATCAATGAGCATTGTAGAATGAACGATGAAGAATGAACAAGGAGCAATGATCAATAATGAATGAATGATGAAGAATGAACAAGGATCATTGAGCATTGTAGAATGAACGATGTAGAATGAACAAGGATCAATGATTATTGAAGAATGAACGATGAAGAATGAACAAGGATCAATGATCAATGAAAAATGAACGACGAAGAATGAACAAGGTTCAATGATCATTGAAGAATGAACGATAAAGAGTGAACAAGGATCAATTATCAATGAACAATGAACGATGAAAAATGAACAAGGATCAATGAGCATTGTAGAATGAACGATGAAGAATGAACAAGGATCAATGATCATTGAAGAATGAACGATAAAAAATGAACAAGGATCAATGATCAATAATGAATGAACAATGAAGAATGAACAAGGATCAATGAGCATTGTAGAATGAATGATGAAGAATGAACATGGAGCAATGATCAATAATGAATGAATGATGAAGAATGAACAAGGATCAATGATCATTGAAGAATGAACGATGAAGAATGAACAAGGATCAATGATCATTGAAGAATGAACGACGAAGAATGAACAAGGTTCAATGATCATTGAATAATGAACGATAAAGAGTGAACAAGGATCAATTATCAATGAAAAATGAACGATGAAAAATGAACAAGGATCAATGAGCATTGTAGAACGAACGATGAAGAATGAACAAGGATCAGTGATCATTGAAGAATGAACGATGAAGAATGAACAAGGATCAATGAGCATTGTAGAATGAACGATGAAGAATGAACAAGGAGCAATGATCATTGTAGAATGAACGATGAAGAATGAAAAGGATCAATGATCAATAATGAATGAACGATGAAGAATGAACAAGGAGCAATGAGCATTGTAGAATGAACGATGAAGAATGAACAAGGATCAATGATCAATAATGAATGAACGATGAAGAATGAACATGGATCAATGAGCATTGCAGAATGAACGATGAAGAATGAACAAGGAGCAATGATCATTGTAGAATGAACGATGAAGAATGAACAAGGATCAATGATCAATAATGAATGAATAATGAAGAATGAACAAGGATCAATGAGCATTGTAGAATGAACAAGGAGCAATGATCAATAATGAATGAATGATGAAGAATGAACAAGGATCATTGAGCATTGTAGAATGAACGATGTAGAATGAACAAGGATCAATGATTATTGAAGAATGAACGATGAAGAATGAACAAGGATCAATGATCAATGAAAAATGAACGACGAAGAATGAACAAGGTTCAATGATCATTGAAGAATGAACGATAAAGAGTGAACAAGGATCAATTATCAATGAACAATGAACGATGAAAAATGAACAAGGATCAATGAGCATTGTAGAATGAACGATGAAGAATGAACAAGGATCAATGATCATTGAAGAATGAACGATAAAAAATGAACAAGGATCAATGATCAATAATGAATGAACAATGAAGAATGAACAAGGATCAATGAGCATTGTAGAATGAATGATGAAGAATGAACATGGAGCAATGATCAATAATGAATGAATGATGAAGAATGAACAAGGATCAATGATCATTGAAGAATGAACGATGAAGAATGAACAAGGATCAATGATCATTGAAGAATGAACGACGAAGAATGAACAAGGTTCAATGATCATTGAATAATGAACGATAAAGAGTGAACAAGGATCAATTATCAATGAAAAATGAACGATGAAAAATGAACAAGGATCAATGAGCATTGTAGAACGAACGATGAAGAATGAACAAGGATCAGTGATCATTGAAGAATGAACGATGAAGAATGAACAAGGATCAATGAGCATTGTAGAATGAACGATGAAGAATGAACAAGGAGCAATGATCATTGTAGAATGAACGATGAAGAATGAAAAGGATCAATGATCAATAATGAATGAACGATGAAGAATGAACAAGGAGCAATGAGCATTGTAGAATGAACGATGAAGAATGAACAAGGATCAATGATCAATAATGAATGAACGATGAAGAATGAACATGGATCAATGAGCATTGCAGAATGAACGATGAAGAATGAACAAGGAGCAATGATCATTGTAGAATGAACGATGAAGAATGAACAAGGATCAATGATCAATAATGAATGAATAATGAAGAATGAACAAGGATCAATGAGCATTGTAGAATGAACAAGGAGCAATGATCAATAATGAATAAATGATGAAGAATGAACAAGGATCAATGATCATTGAAGAATGAAAGATGAAGAATGAACAAGGATGATCATTGAAGAATGAACGACGAAGAATAAACAAGGTTCAATGTTCATTGAAGAATGAACAATAAAGAATGAACAAGGATCAATTATTAATGAACAATGAACAATGAAGAATGAACAAGGATCAATGAGCATTGTAGAATGAACGATGAAGAATGAACAAGGATCATTGAGCATTGTAGAATGAACGATGTAGAATGAACAAGGATCAATGATTATTGAATAGAATGAACGATGAAAAATGAATAAGAATCAATGATCAATAATAAATGAACGATGAAGAATGAACATGGATCAATGAGCATTGTAGAATGAACGATGTAGAATGAACAAGGATCAATGATTATTGAATAGAATGAACGATGAAAAATGAATAAGAATCAATGATCAATAATAAATGAACGATGAAGAATGAACATGGATCAATGAGCATTGTAGAATGAACGATGAAGAATGAACAAGGAGCAATGATCATTGTAGAATGAACGATGAAGAATGAACAAGGATCAATGATCAATAATGAATGAACAAGGATCAATGAGCATTGTAGAATGAACGATGAAGAATGAACAAGAAGCAATGATCAATAATGAATGAATGATGAAGAATGAACAAGGTTCAATGATCATTGAAGAATGAACAAGGATCAATTATCAATGAACAATGAACGATGAAGAATGAACAAGGATCAATGAGCATTGTAGAATAAACGATGAAGAATGAACAAGGATCAATGATCAATAATGAATGAATGATGAAGAATGAACAAGGATCATTGAGCATTGTAGAATGAACGATGAAGAATGAACAAGGATCAATGATCAATAATGAATGAATGATGAAGAATGAACAAGGATCATTGAGCATTGTAGAATGAACGATGTCGAATGAACAAGGATCAATGATTATTGAATAGAATGAACGATGAAAAATGAATAAGAATCAATGATCAATAATAAATGAACGATGAAGAATGAACATGGATCAATGAGCATTGTAGAATGAACGATGAAGAATGAACAAGGAGCAATGATCATTGTAGAATGAACGATGAAGAATGAACAAGGATCAATGATCAATAATGAATGAACAAGGATCAATGAGCATTGTAGAATGAACGATGAAGAATGAACAAGAAGCAATGATCAATAATGAATGAATGATGAAGAATGAACAAGGTTCAATGATCATTGAAGAATGAACAAGGATCAATTATCAATGAACAATGAACGATGAAGAATGAACAAGGATCAATGAGCATTGTAGAATAAACGATGAAGAATGAACAAGGATCAATGATCAATAATGAATGAATGATGAAGAATGAACAAGGATCATTGAGCATTGTAGAATGAACGATGTAGAATGAACAAGGATCAATGATTATTGAAGAATGAACGATGAAGAATGAACAAGGATCAATGATCAATGAACAATGAACGATGAAGAATGAACAAGGATCAATGAGCATTGTAGAATGAACGATGAAGAATGAACATGGATCAATGAGCATTGTAGAATGAACGATGAAGAATGAACAAGGAGCAATGATCATTGTAGAATGAACGATGAAGAATGAACAAGGATCAATGATCAATAATGAATGAATGATGAAGAATGAACAAGGATCATTGAGCATTGTAGAATGAACGATGTAGAATGAACAAGGAACAATGATTATTGAAGAATGAACGATGAAGAATGAACAAGGATCAATGATCAATGAACAATGAACGATGAAGAATGAACAAGGATCAATGAGCATTGTAGAATGAACGATGAAGAATGAACAAGGATCAATGATCAATAATGAATGAATAATGAAGAATGAACAAGGATCAATGAGCATTGTAGAATGAACAAGGAGCAATGATCAATAATGAATAAATGATGAAGAATGAACAAGGATCAATGATTATTGAAGAATGAAAGATGAAGAATGAACAAGGATGATCATTGAAGAATGAACGACGAAGAATAAACAAGGTTCAATGTTCATTGAAGAATGAACAATAAAGAATGAACAAGGATCAATTATTAATGAACAATGAACAATGAAGAATGAACAAGGATCAATGAGCATTGTAGAATGAACGATGAAGAATGAACAAGGATCAATGATCAATAATGAATGAATGATGAAGAATGAACAAGGATCATTGAGCATTGTAGAATGAACGATGTAGAATGAACAAGGATCAATGATTATTGAATAGAATGAACGATGAAAAATGAATAAGAATCAATGATCAATAATAAATGAACGATGAAGAATGAACATGGATCAATGAGCATTGTAGAATGAACGATGAAGAATGAACAAGGAGCAATGATCATTGTAGAATGAACGATGAAGAATGAACAAGGATCAATGATCAATAATGAATGAACAAGGATCAATGAGCATTGTAGAATGAACGATGAAGAATGAACAAGAAGCAATGATCAATAATGAATGAATGATGAAGAATGAACAAGGTTCAATGATCATTGAAGAATGAACAAGGATCAATTATCAATGAACAATGAACGATGAAGAATGAACAAGGATCAATGAGCATTGTAGAATAAACGATGAAGAATGAACAAGGATCAATGATCAATAATGAATGAATGATGAAGAATGAACAAGGATCATTGAGCATTGTAGAATGAACGATGAAGAATGAACAAGGATCAATGATCAATAATGAATGAATGATGAAGAATGAACAAGGATCATTGAGCATTGTAGAATGAACGATGTCGAATGAACAAGGATCAATGATTATTGAATAGAATGAACGATGAAAAATGAATAAGAATCAATGATCAATAATAAATGAACGATGAAGAATGAACATGGATCAATGAGCATTGTAGAATGAACGATGAAGAATGAACAAGGAGCAATGATCATTGTAGAATGAACGATGAAGAATGAACAAGGATCAATGATCAATAATGAATGAACAAGGATCAATGAGCATTGTAGAATGAACGATGAAGAATGAACAAGAAGCAATGATCAATAATGAATGAATGATGAAGAATGAACAAGGTTCAATGATCATTGAAGAATGAACAAGGATCAATTATCAATGAACAATGAACGATGAAGAATGAACAAGGATCAATGAGCATTGTAGAATAAACGATGAAGAATGAACAAGGATCAATGATCAATAATGAATGAATGATGAAGAATGAACAAGGATCATTGAGCATTGTAGAATGAACGATGTAGAATGAACAAGGATCAATGATTATTGAAGAATGAACGATGAAGAATGAACAAGGATCAATGATCAATGAACAATGAACGATGAAGAATGAACAAGGATCAATGAGCATTGTAGAATGAACGATGAAGAATGAACATGGATCAATGAGCATTGTAGAATGAACGATGAAGAATGAACAAGGAGCAATGATCATTGTAGAATGAACGATGAAGAATGAACAAGGATCAATGATCAATAATGAATGAATGATGAAGAATGAACAAGGATCATTGAGCATTGTAGAATGAACGATGTAGAATGAACAAGGATCAATGATTATTGAAGAATGAACGATGAAGAATGAACAAGGATCAATGATCAATGAACAATGAACGATGAAGAATGAACAAGGATCAATGAGCATTGTAGAATGAACGATGAAGAATGAACAAGGATCAATGATCAATAATGAATGAACGATGAAGAATCAACAAGGATTATTGAGCATTGTAGAACGAACGATGAAGAATGAACAAGGATCAATGATCATTGAAGAATGAACGATGAAGAATGAACAAGGATCAATGAGCATTGTAGAATGAACGATGAAAAATGAATAAGAATCAATGATCAATAATGAATGAACGATGAAGAATGAACATGGATCAATGAGCATTGTAGAATGAACGATGAAGAATGAACAAGGAGCAATAATCATTGTAGAATGAACGATGAAGAATGAACAAGGATCAATGATCAATAATGAATGAACAAGGATCAATGAGCATTGTAGAATGAACGATGAAGAATGAACAAGGAGCAATGATCAATAATGAATGAAAGATTAAGAATGAACAAGGATCAATGATCATTGAAGAATGAACGATGAAGAATGAACAAGGATCAATGATCATTGAAGAATGAACGACGAAGAATGAACAAGGTTCAATGATCATTGAAGGATGAACAATAAAGAATGAACAAGGATCAATCATCAATGAACAATGAACAATGAAGAATGAACAAGGATCAATGAGCATTGTAGAATGAACGATGAAGAATGAACAAGGATCAATGATAGATAATGAATGAACGATGAAGAATGAACAAGGATCATTGAGCATTATAGAACGAACGATGAAGAATGAACAAGGATCAATGATCATTGAAGAATGAACGATGAAGAATGAACAAGGATGATTGATCAATGAACAATGAACAATGAAGAATGAACAAGGATCAATGATCATTGAAGAATGAACGATGAAGAATGAACAAGGATCAATGATCAATGAACAATGAACAATGAAGAATGAACAAGGATCAATGAGCATTGTAGAATGAACGATGAAGAATGAACATGGATCAATGAGCATTGTAGAATGAACGATGAAGAATGAACAAGGAGCCATGATCATTGTAGAATGAACGATGAAGAATGAACAAGGATCAATGATCAATAATGAATGAATGATGAAGAATGAACAAGGATCATTGAGCATTGTAGAATGAACGATGTAGAATGAACAAGGATCAATGATTATTGAAGAATGAACGATGAAGAATGAACAAGGATCAATGATCAATGAACAATGAACGATGAAGAATGAACAAGGATCAATGAGCATTATAGAATGAACGATGAAAAATGAATAAGAATCAAAGATCAATAATGAATGAACGATGAAGAATGAACATGGATCAATGAGCATTGTAGAACGAACGATGAAGAATGAACAAGGATCAATGATCATTGAAGAATGAACGATGAAGAATGAACAAGGATCAATGAGCATTGTAGAATGAACGATGAAAAATGAATAAGAATCAATGATCAATAATGAATGAACGATGAAGAATGAACATGGATCAATGAGCATTGTAGAATGAACGATGAAGAATGAACAAGGAGCAATAATCATTGTAGAATGAACGATGAAGAATGAACAAGGATCAATGATCAATAATGAATGAATGATGAAGAATGAACAAGGATCATTGAGCATTGTAGAATGAACGATGTAGAATGAACAAGGATCAATGATTATTGAAGAATGAACGATGAAGAATGAACAAGGATCAATGAGCATTGTAGAATGAACGATGAAGAATGAACATGGATCAATGAGCATTGTAGAATGAACGATGAAGAATGAACAAGGAGCCATGATCATTGTAGAATGAACGATGAAGAATGAACAAGGATCAATGATCAATAATGAATGAATGATGAAGAATGAACAAGGATCATTGAGCATTGTAGAATGAACGATGTAGAATGAACAAGGATCAATGATTATTGAAGAATGAACGATGAAGAATGAACAAGGATCAATGATCAATGAACAATGAACGATGAAGAATGAACAAGGATCAATGATCGTTGAAGAATGAACGATGAAGAATGAACAAGGATCAATGATCATTGAAGAATGAACGACGAAGAATGAACAAGGTTCAATGATCATTGAAGAATGAACAATAAAGAATGAACAAGGATCAATGAGCATTGTAGAATGAACGATGAAGAATGAACATGGATCAATGATCAATAATGAATGAATGATGAAGAATGAACAAGGATCATTGAGCATTGTAGAATGAACGATGTAGAATGAACAAGGATCAATGATTATTGAAGAATGAACGATGAAGAATGAACAAGGATCAATGATCAATGAACAATGAACGATGAAGAATGAACAAGGATCAATGAGCATTATAGAATGAATGATGAAAAATGAATAAGAATCAAAGATCAATAATTAATGAACGATGAAGAATGAACATGGATCAATGAGCATTGTAGAACGAACGATGAAGAATGAACAAGGATCAATGATCATTGAAGAATGAACGATGAAGAATGAACAAGGATCAATGAGCATTGTAGAATGAACGATGAAAAATGAATAAGAATCAATGATCAATAATGAATGAACGATGAAGAATGAACATGGATTAATGAGCATTGTAGAATGAACGATGAAGAATGAACAAGGAGCAATGATCATTGTAGAATGAACGATGAAGAATGAACAAGGATCAATGATCAATAATAAATGAACAAGGATCAATGAGCATTGTAGAATGAACGATGAAGAATGAACAAGGAGCAATGATCAATAATGAATGAATGATGAAGAATGAACAAGGATCAATGATCATTGAAGAATGAACGACGAAGAATGAACAAGGTTCAATGATCATTGAAGAATGAACGATGAAGAATGAACAAGGATCAATGAGCATTGTAGAATGAACGATGAAGAATGAACAAGGAGCAATGATCATTGTAGAATGAACGATGAAGAATGAACAAGGATCAATGATCAATAATGAATGAACAAGGATCAATGAGCATTGTAGAATGAACGATGAAGAATGAACAAGGAGCAATGATCAATAATGAATGAATGATGAAGAATGAACAAGGATCAATGATCATTGAAGAATGAACGACGAAGAATGAACAAGGTTCAATGATCATTGAAGAATGAACAATAAAGAATGAACAAGGATCAATTATCAATGAACAATGAACAATGAAGAATGAACAAGGATCAATGAGCATTGTAGAATGAACGATGAAGAATGAACAAGGATCAATGATGAATAATGAATGAACGATGAAGAATGAACAAGGATCATTGAGCATTGTAGAATGAACGATGTAGAATGAACAAGGATCAATGATTATTGAAGAATGAACGATGAAGAATGAACAAGGATCAATGATCAATGAAAAATGAACGACGAAGAATGAACAAGGTTCAATGATCATTGAAGAATGAACGATAAAGAGTGAACAAGGATCAATTATCAATGAACAATGAACGATGAAAAATGAACAAGGATCAATGAGCATTGTAGAATGAACGATGAAGAATGAACAAGGATCAATGATCATTGAAGAATGAACGATAAAAGATGAACAAGGATCAATGATCAATAATGAATGAACAATGAAGAATGAACAAGGATCAATGAGCATTGTAGAATGAATGATGAACAATGAACATGGAGCAATGATCAATAATGAATGAATAATGAAGAATGAACAAGGATCAATGATCATTGAAGAATGAACGATGAAGAATGAACAAGGATCAATGATCATTGAAGAATGAACGACGAAGAATGAACAAGGTTCAATGATCATTGAATAATGAACGATAAAGAGTGAACAAGGATCAATTATCAATGAACAATGAACGATGAAAAATGAACAAGGATCAATGAGCATTGTAGAACGAACGATGAAGAATGAACAAGGATCAGTGATCATTGAAGAATGAACGATGAAGAATGAACAAGGATCAATGAGCATTGTAGAATGAACGATGAAGAATGAACAAGGAGCAATGATCATTGTAGAATGAACGATGAAGAATGAAAAGGATCAATGATCAATAATGAATGAACGATGAAGAATGAACAAGGATCAATGAGCATTGTAGAATGAACGATGAAGAATGAACAAGGATCAATGATCAATAATGAATGAACGATGAAGAATGAACATGGATCAATGAGCATTGTAGAATGAACGATGAAGAATGAACAAGGAGCAATGATCATTGTAGAATGAACGATGAAGAATGAACAAGGATCAATGATCAATAATGAATGAATAATGAAGAATGAACAAGGATCAATGAGCATTGTAGAATGAACAAGGAGCAATGATCAATAATGAATAAATGATGAAGAATGAACAAGGATCAATGATCATTGAAGAATGAAAGATGAAGAATGAACAAGGATGATCATTGAAGAATGAACGACGAAGAATAAACAAGGTTCAATGTTCATTGAAGAATGAACAATAAAGAATGAACAAGGATCAATTATTAATGAACAATGAACAATGAAGAATGAACAAGGATCAATGAGCATTGTAGAATGAACGATGAAGAATGAACAAGGATCAATGATCAATAATGAATGAATGATGAAGAATGAACAAGGATCATTGAGCATTGTAGAATGAACGATGTAGAATGAACAAGGATCAATGATTATTGAATAGAATGAACGATGAAAAATGAATAAGAATCAATGATCAATAATGAATGAACGATGAAGAATGAACATGGATCAATGAGCATTGTAGAATGAACGATGAAGAATGAACAAGGAGCAATGATCATTGTAGAATGAACGATGAAGAATGAACAAGGATCAATGATCAATAATGAATGAACAAGGATCAATGAGCATTGTAGAATGAACGATGAAGAATGAACAAGAAGCAATGATCAATAATGAATGAATGATGAAGAATGAACAAGGTTCAATGAACATTGAAGAATGAACAAGGATCAATTATCAATGAACAATGAACGATGAAGAATGAACAAGAATCAATGAGCATTGTAGAATGAACGATGAAGAATGAACAAGGATCAATGATCAATAATGAATGAATGATGAAGAATGAACAAGGATCATTGAGCATTGTAGAATGAACGATGTAGAATGAACAAGGATCAATGATTATTGAAGAATGAACGATGAAGAATGAACAAGGATCAATGATCAATGAACAATGAACGATGAAGAATGAACAAGGATCAATGAGCATTGTAGAATGAACGATGAAGAATGAACATGGATCAATGAGCATTGTAGAATGAACGATGAAGAATGAACAAGGAGCAATGATCATTGTAGAATGAACGATGAAGAATGAACAAGGATCAATGATCAATAATGAATGAAAGATGAAGAATGAACAAGGATCATTGAGCATTGTAGAATGAACGATGTAGAATGAACAAGGATCAATGATTATTGAAGAATGAACGATGAAGAATGAACAAGGATCAATGATCAATGAACAATGAACGATGAAGAATGAACAAGGATCAATGAGCATTGTAGAATGAACGATGAAGAATGAACAAGGATCAATGATCAATAATGAATGAACGATGAAGAATCAACAAGGATCATTGAGCATTGTAGAACGAACGATGAAGAATGAACAAGGATCAATGATCATTGAAGAATGAACGATGAAGAATGAACAAGGATCAATGAGCATTGTAGAATGAACGATGAAAAATGAATAAGAATCAATGATCAATAATGAATGAACGATGAAGAATGAACATGGATCAATGAGCATTGTAGAATGAACGATGAAGAATGAACAAGGAGCAATAATCATTGTAGAATGAACGATGAAGAATGAACAAGGATCAATGATCAATAATGAATGAACAAGGATCAATGAGCATTGTAGAATGAACGATGAAGAATGAACAAGGAGCAATGATCAATAATGAATGAAAGATGAAGAATGAACAAGGATCAATGATCATTGAAGAATGAACGATGAAGAATGAACAAGGATCAATGATCATTGAAGAATGAACGACGAAGAATGAACAAGGTTCAATGATCATTGAAGGATGAACAATAAAGAATGAACAAGGATCAATCATCAATGAACAATGAACAATGAAGAATGAACAAGGATCAATGAGCATTGTAGAATGAACGATGAAGAATGAACAAGGATCAATGATAGATAATGAATGAACGATGAAGAATGAACAAGGATCATTGAGCATTATAGAACGAACGAAGAAGAATGAACAAGGATCAATGATCATTGAAGAATGAACGATGAAGAATGAACAAGGATGATTGATCAATGAACAATGAACAATGAAGAATGAACAAGGATCAATGATCATTGAAGAATAAACGATGAAGAATGAACAAGGATCAATGATCAATGAACAATGAACGATGAAGAATGAACAAGGATCAATGAGCATTGTAGAATGAACGATGAAGAATGAACATGGATCAATGAGCATTGTAGAATGAACGATGAAGAATGAACAAGGAGCCATGATCATTGTAGAATGAACGATGAAGAATGAACAAGGATCAATGATCAATAATGAATGAATGATGAAGAATGAACAAGGATCATTGAGCATTGTAGAATGAACGATGTAGAATGAACAAGGATCAATGATTATTGAAGAATGAACGATGAAGAATGAACAAGGATCAATGATCAATGAACAATGAACGATGAAGAATGAACAAGGATCAATGAGCATTATAGAATGAATGATGAAAAATGAATAAGAATCAAAGATCAATAATGAATGAACGATGAAGAATGAACATGGATCAATGAGCATTGTAGAACGAACGATGAAGAATGAACAAGGATCAATGATCATTGAAGAATGAACGATGAAAAATGAATAAGAATCAATGATCAATAATGAATGAACGATGAAGAATGAACATGGATCAATGAGCATTGTAGAATGAACGATGAAGAATGAACAAGGAGCAATGATCATTGTAGAATGAACGATGAAGAATGAACAAGGATCAATGATCAATAATAAATGAACAAGGATCAATGAGCATTGTAGAATGAACGATGAAGAATGAACAAGGAGCAATGATCAATAATGAATGAATGATGAAGAATGAACAAGGATCAATGATCATTGAAGAATGAACGATGAAGAATGAACAAGGATCAATGATCATTGAAGAATGAACGACGAAGAATAAACAAGGTTCAATCTTCATTGAAGAATGAACAATAAAGAATGAACAAGGATCAATTATCAATGAACAATGAACAATGAAGAATGAACAAGGTTCAATGATCATTGAAGAATGAACGATGTAGAATGAACAAGGATCAATGATTATTGAAGAATGAATGATGAAGAATGAACAAGGATCAATGATCAATGATCAATGAACGATGAAGAATGAACAAGGATCAATGAGCATTGTAGAATGAACGATGAAGAATGAACAAGGATCAATGATCAATAATGAATGAACGATGAAGAATCAACAAGGATCATTGAGCATTGTAGAACGAACGATGAAGAATGAACAAGGATCAATGATCATTGAAGAATGAACGATGAAGAATGAACAAGGATCAATGAGCATTGTAGAATGAACGATGAAAAATGAATAAGAATCAATGATCAATAATGAATGAACGATGAAGAATGAACATGGATCAATGAGCATTGTAGAATGAACGATGAAGAATGAACAAGGAGCAATAATCATTGTAGAATGAACGATGAAGAATGAACAAGGATCAATGATCAATAATGAATGAACAAGGATCAATGAGCATTGTAGAATGAACGATGAAGAATGAACAAGGAGCAATGATCAATAATGAATGAAAGATGAAGAATGAACAAGGATCAATGATCATTATAGAATGAACGATTAAGAATGAACAAGGATCAATGATCATTGAAGAATGAACGACGAAGAATGAACAAGGTTCAATGATCATTGAAGGATGAACAATAAAGAATGAACAAGGATCAATCATCAATGAACAATGAACAATGAAGAATGAACAAGGATCAATGAGCATTGTAGAATGAACGATGAAGAATGAACAAGGATCAATGATAGATAATGAATGAACGATGAAGAATGAACAAGGATCATTGAGCATTATAGAACGAACGAAGAAGAATGAACAAGGATCAATGATCATTGAAGAATGAACGATGAAGAATGAACAAGGATGATTGATCAATGAACAATGAACAATGAAGAATGAACAAGGATCAATGATCATTGAAGAATAAACGATGAAGAATGAACAAGGATCAATGATCAATGAACAATGAACGATGAAGAATGAACAAGGATCAATGAGCATTGTAGAATGAACGATGAAGAATGAACATGGATCAATGAGCATTGTAGAATGAACGATGAAGAATGAACAAGGAGCCATGATCATTGTAGAATGAACGATGAAGAATGAACAAGGATCAATGATCAATAATGAATGAATGATGAAGAATGAACAAGGATCATTGAGCATTGTAGAATGAACGATGTAGAATGAACAAGGATCAATGATTATTGAAGAATGAACGATGAAGAATGAACAAGGATCAATGATCAATGAACAATGAACGATGAAGAATGAACAAGGATCAATGAGCATTATAGAATGAATGATGAAAAATGAATAAGAATCAAAGATCAATAATGAATGAACGATGAAGAATGAACATGGATCAATGAGCATTGTAGAACGAACGATGAAGAATGAACAAGGATCAATGATCATTGAAGAATGAACGATGAAAAATGAATAAGAATCAATGATCAATAATGAATGAACGATGAAGAATGAACATGGATCAATGAGCATTGTAGAATGAACGATGAAGAATGAACAAGGAGCAATGATCATTGTAGAATGAACGATGAAGAATGAACAAGGATCAATGATCAATAATAAATGAACAAGGATCAATGAGCATTGTAGAATGAACGATGAAGAATGAACAAGGAGCAATGATCAATAATGAATGAATGATGAAGAATGAACAAGGATCAATGATCATTGAAGAATGAACGATGAAGAATGAACAAGGATCAATGATCATTGAAGAATGAACGACGAAGAATAAACAAGGTTCAATCTTCATTGAAGAATGAACAATAAAGAATGAACAAGGATCAATTATCAATGAACAATGAACAATGAAGAATGAACAAGGTTCAATGATCATTGAAGAATGAACGATTAAGAATGAACAAGGATCAATTATCAATGAACAATGAACGATGAAGAATGAACAAGGATCAATGATCAATAATGAATGAACGATGAAGAATGAACAAGGATCATTGAGCATTGTAGAATGAACGATGTAGAATGAACAAGGATCAATGATTATTGAAGAATGAACGATGAAGAATGAACAAGGATCAATGATCAATGAACAATGAACGATGAAGAATGAACAAGGATCAATGAGCATTATAGAATGAACGATGAAAAATGAATAAGAATCAAAGATCAATAATGAATGAACGATGAAGAATGAACATGGATCAACAAGCATTGTAGAACGAACGATGAAGAATGAACAAGGATCAATGATCATTGAAGAATGAACGATGAAGAATGAACAAGGATCAATGATCATTGAAGAATGAACGACGAAGAATGAACAAGGTTCAATGATCATTGAAGAATGAACAATAAAGAATGAACAAGGATCAATGAGCATTGTAGAATGAACGATGAAGAATGAACATGGATCAATGATCAATAATGAATGAATGATGAAGAATGAACAAGGATCATTGAGCATTGTAGAATGAACGATGTAGAATGAACAAGGATCAATGATTATTGAAGAATGAACGATGAAGAATGAACAAGGATCAATGATCAATGAACAATGAACGATGAAGAATGAACAAGGATCAATGAGCATTATAGAATGAATGATGAAAAATGAATAAGAATCAAAGATCAATAATGAATGAACGATGAAGAATGAACATGGATCAATGAGCATTGTAGAACGAACGATGAAGAATGAACAAGGATCAATGATCATTGAAGAATGAACGATGAAGAATGAACAAGGATCAATGAGCATTGTAGAATGAACGATGAAGAATGAACATGGATCAATGATCAATAATGAATGAATGATGAAGAATGAACAAGGATCATTGAGCATTGTAGAATGAACTATGTAGAATGAACAAGGATCAATGATTATTGAAGAATGAACGATGAAGAATGAACAAGGATCAATGATCAATGAACAATGAACGATGAAGAATGAACAAGGATCAATGAGCATTATGGAATGAATGATGAAAAATGAATAAGAATCAAAGATCAATAATGAATGAACGATGAAGAATGAACATGGATCAATGAGCATTGTAGAACGAACGATGAAGAATGAACAAGGATCAATGATCATTGAAGAATGAACGATGAAGAATGAACAAGGATCAATGAGCATTGTAGAATGAACGATGAAAAATGAATAAGAATCAATGATCAATAATGAATGAACGATGAAGAATGAACATGGATCAATGAGCATTGTAGAATGAACGATGAAGAATGAACAAGGAGCAATGATCATTGTAGAATGAACGATGAAGAATGAACAAGGATCAATGATCAATAATAAATGAACAAGGATCAATGAGCATTGTAGAATGAACGATGAAGAATGAACAAGGAGCAATGATCAATAATGAATGAATGATGAAGAATGAACAAGGATCAATGATCATTGAAGAATGAACGATGAAGAATGAACAAGGATCAATGATCATTGAAGAATGAACGACGAAGAATGAACAAGGTTCAATGATCATTGAAGAATGAACAATAAAGAATGAACAAGGATCAATGAGCATTGTAGAATGAACGATGAAGAATGAACATGGATCAATGAGCATTGTAGAATGAACGATGAAGAATGAACAAGGAGCAATGATCATTGTAGAATGAACGATGAAGAATGAACAAGGATCAATGATCAATAATGAATGAACAATGAAGAATGAACAAGGATCAATGAGCATTGTAGAATGAACAAGGAGCAATGATCAATAATGAATAAATGATGAAGAATGAACAAGGATCAATGATCATTGAAGAATGAAAGATGAAGAATGAACAAGGACGATCATTGAAGAATGAACGACGAAGAATAAACAAGGTTCAATGTTCATTGAAGAATGAACAATAAAGAATGAACAAGGATCAATTATCAATGAACAATGAACAATGAAGAATGAACAAGGTTCAATGATCATTGAAGAATGAACGATTAAGAATGAACAAGGATCAATTATCAATGAACAATGAACGATGAAGAATGAACAAGGATCAATGATCAATAATGAATGAACGATGAAGAATGAACAAGGATCATTGAGCATTGTAGAATGAACGATGTAGAATGAACAAGGATCAATGATTATTGAAGAATGAACGATGAAGAATGAACAAGGATCAATGATCAATGAACAATGAACGATGAAGAATGAACAAGGATCAATGAGCATTATAGAATGAACGATGAAAAATGAATAAGAATCAAAGATCAATAATGAATGAACGATGAAGAATGAACATGGATCAACGAGCATTGTAGAACGAACGATGAAGAATGAACAAGGATCAATGATCATTGAAGAATGAACGATGAAGAATGAACAAGGATCAATGATCATTGAAGAATGAACGACGAAGAATGAACAAGGTTCAATGATCATTGAAGAATGAACAATAAAGAATGAACAAGGATCAATGAGCATTGTAGAATGAACGATGAAGAATGAACATGGATCAATGAGCATTGTAGAATGAACGATGAAGAATGAACAAGGAGCAATGATCATTGTAGAATGAACGATGAAGAATGAAAAGGATCAATGATCAATAATGAATGAACGATGAAGAATGAACAAGGATCAATGAGCATTGTAGAATGAACGATGAAGAATGAACAAGGATCAATGATCAATAATGAATGAACGATGAAGAATGAACATGGATCAATGAGCATTGTAGAATGAATGATGAAGAATGAACAAGGAGCAATGATCATTGTAGAATGAACGATGAAGAATGAACAAGGATCAATGATCAATAATGAATGAATAATGAAGAATGAACAAGGATCAATGAGCATTGTAGAATGAACAAGGAGCAATGATCAATAATGAATAAATGATGAAGAATGAACAAGGAGCAATGATCATTGTAGAATGAACGATGAAGAATGAACAAGGATCAATGATCAATAATGAATGAACAAGGATCAATGAGCATTGTAGAATGAACGATGAAGAATGAACAAGAAGCAATGATCAATAATGAATGAATGATGAAGAATGAACAAGGTTCAATGATCATTGAAGAATGAACGATAAAGAATGAACAAGGATCAATTATCAATGAACAATGAACGATGAAGAATGAACAAGGATCAATGAGCATTGTAGAATGAACGATGAAGAATGAACAAGGATCAATGATCAATAATGAATGAATGATGAAGAATGAACAAGGATCATTGAGCATTGTAGAATGAACGATGTAGAATGAACAAGGATCAATGATTATTGAAGAATGAACGATGAAGAATGAACAAGGATCAATGATCAATGAACAATGAACGATGAAGAATGAACAAGGATCAATGAGCATTGTAGAATGAACGATGAAGAATGAACAAGGATCAATGATCAATAATGAATGAACGATGAAGAATCAACAAGGATCATTGAGCATTGTAGAACGAACGATGAAGAATGAACAAGGATCAATGATCATTGAAGAATGAACGATGAAGAATGAACAAGGATCAATGAGCATTGTAGAATGAACGATGAAAAATGAATAAGAATCAATGATCAATAATGAATGAACGATGAAGAATGAACATGGATCAATGAGCATTGTAGAATGAACGATGAAGAATGAACAAGGAGCAATAATCATTGTAGAATGAACGATGAAGAATGAACAAGGATCAATGATCAATAATGAATGAACAAGGATCAATGAGCATTGTAGAATGAACAATGAAGAATGAACAAGGAGCAATGATCAATAATGAATGAATGATGAAGAATGAACAAGGATCAATGATCATTGAAGAATGAACGATGAAGAATGAACAAGGATCAATGATCATTGAAGAATCAACGACGAAGAATGAACAAGGTTCAATGATCATTGAAGGATGAACAATAAAGAATGAACAAGGATCAATCATCAATGAACAATGAACAATGAAGAATGAACAAGGATCAATGAGCATTGTAGAATGAACGATGAAGAATGAACAAGGATCAATGATAGATAATGAATGAACGATGAAGAATGAACAAGGATCATTGAGCATTATAGAACGAACGATGAAGAATGAACAAGGATCAATGATCATTGAAGAATGAACGATGAAGAATGAACAAGGATGATTGATCAATGAACAATGAACAATGAAGAATGAACAAGGATCAATGATCATTGAAGAATGAACGATGAAGAATGAACAAGGATCAATGATCAATGAACAATGAACGATGAAGAATGAACAAGGATCAATGAGCATTGTAGAATGAACGATGAAGAATGAACATGGATCAATGAGCATTGTAGAATGAACGATGAAGAATGAACAAGGAGCCATGATCATTGTAGAATGAACGATGAAGAATGAACAAGGATCAATGATCAATAATGAATGAATGATGAAGAATGAACAAGGATCATTGAGCATTGTAGAATGAACGATGTAGAATGAACAAGGATCAATGATTATTGAAGAATGAACGATGAAGAATGAACAAGGATCAATGATCAATGAACAATGAACGATGAAGAATGAACAAGGATCAATGATCATTGAAGAATGAACGATGAAGAATGAACAAGGATCAATGATCATTGAAGAATGAACGACGAAGAATGAACAAGGTTCAATGATCATTGAAGAATGAACAATAAAGAATGAACAAGGATCAATGAGCATTGTAGAATGAAAGATGAAGAATGAACATGGATCAATGATCAATAATGAATGAATGATGAAGAATGAACAAGGATCATTGAGCATTGTAGAATGAACGATGTAGAATGAACAAGGATCAATGATTATTGAAGAATGAACGATGAAGAATGAACAAGGATCAATGATCAATGAACAATGAACGATGAAGAATGAACAAGGATCAATGAGCATTATAGAATGAATGATGAAAAATGAATAAGAATCAAAGATCAATAATGAATGAACGATGAAGAATGAACATGGATCAATGAGCATTGTAGAACGAACGATGAAGAATGAACAAGGATCAATGATCAATAATAAATGAACAAGGATCAATGAGCATTGTAGAATGAACGATGAAGAATGAACAAGGAGCAATGATCAATAATGAATGAATGATGAAGAATGAACAAGGATCAATGATCATTGAAGAATGAACGATGAAGAATGAACAAGGATCAATGATCATTGAAGAATGAACGACGAAGAATGAACAAGGTTCAATGATCATTGAAGAATGAACAATAAAGAATGAACAAGGATCAATTATCAATGAACAATGAACAATGAAGAATGAACAAGGTTCAATGATCATTGAAGAATGAACGATTAAGAATGAACAAGGATCAATTATCAATGAACAATGAACGATGAAGAATGAACAAGGATCAATGATCAATAATGAATGAACGATGAAGAATGAACAAGGATCATTGAGCATTGTAGAATGAACGATGTAGAATGAACAAGGATCAATGATTATTGAAGAATGAACGATGAAGAATGAACAAGGATCAATGATCAATGAACAATGAACGATGAAGAATGAACAAGGATCAATGAGCATTATAGAATGAACGATGAAAAATGAATAAGAATCAAAGATCAATAATGAATGAATGATGAAGAATGAACATGGATCAACAAGCATTGTAGAACGAACGATGAAGAATGAACAAGGATCAATGATCATTGAAGAATGAACGATGAAGAATGAACAAGGATCAATGATCATTGAAGAATGAACGACGAAGAATGAACAAGGTTCAATGATCATTGAAGAATGAACAATAAAGAATGAACAAGGATCAATGAGCATTGTAGAATGAACGATGAAGAATGAACATGGATCAATGATCAATAATGAATGAATGATGAAGAATGAACAAGGATCATTGAGCATTGTAGAATGAACGATGTAGAATGAACAAGGATCAATGATTATTGAAGAATGAACGATGAAGAATGAACAAGGATCAATGATCAATGAACAATGAACGATGAAGAATGAACAAGGATCAATGAGCATTATAGAATGAATGATGAAAAATGAATAAGAATCAAAGATCAATAATGAATGAACGATGAAGAATGAACATGGATCAATGAGCATTGTAGAACGAACGATGAAGAATGAACAAGGATCAATGATCATTGAAGAATGAACGATGAAGAATGAACAAGGATCAATGAGCATTGTAGAATGAACGACGAAGAATGAACATGGATCAATGATCAATAATGAATGAATGATGAAGAATGAACAAGGATCATTGAGCATTGTAGAATGAACGATGTAGAATGAACAAGGATCAATGATTATTGAAGAATGAACGATGAAGAATGAACAAGGATCAATGATCAATGAACAATGAACGATGAAGAATGAACAAGGATCAATGAGCATTATAGAATGAATGATGAAAAATGAATAAGAATCAAAGATCAATAATGAATGAACGATGAAGAATGAACATGGATCAATGAGCATTGTAGAACGAACGATGAAGAATGAACAAGGATCAATGATCATTGAAGAATGAACGATGAAGAATGAACAAGGATCAATGAGCATTGTAGAATGAACGATGAAAAATGAATAAGAATCAATGATCAATAATGAATGAACGATGAAGAATGAACATGGATCAATGAGCATTGTAGAATGAACGATGAAGAATGAACAAGGAGCAATGATCATTGTAGAATGAACGATGAAGAATGAACAAGGATCAATGATCAATAATAAATGAACAAGGATCAATGAGCATTGTAGAATGAACGATGAAGAATGAACAAGGAGCAATGATCAATAATGAATGAATGATGAAGAATGAACAAGGATCAATGATCATTGAAGAATGAACGATGAAGAATGAACAAGGATCAATGATCATTGAAGAATGAACGACGAAGAATGAACAAGGTTCAATGATCATTGAAGAATGAACAATAAAGAATGAACAAGGATCAATGAGCATTGTAGAATGAACGATGAAGAATGAACATGGATCAATGAGCATTGTAGAATGAACGATGAAGAATGAACAAGGAGCAATGATCATTGTAGAATGAACGATGAAGAATGAACAAGGATCAATGATCAATAATGAATGAACAATGAAGAATGAACAAGGATCAATGAGCATTGTAGAATGAACAAGGAGTAATGATCAATAATGAATAAATGATGAAGAATGAACAAGGATCAATGATCATTGAAGAATGAAAGATGAAGAATGAACAAGGACGATCATTGAAGAATGAACGACGAAGAATAAACAAGGTTCAATGTTCATTGAAGAATGAACAATAAAGAATGAACAAGGATCAATTATCAATGAACAATGAACAATGAAGAATGAACAAGGTTCAATGATCATTGAAGAATGAACGATTAAGAATGAACAAGGATCAATTATCAATGAACAATGAACGATGAAGAATGAACAAGGATCAATGATCAATAATGAATGAACGATGAAGAATGAACAAGGATCATTGAGCATTGTAGAATGAACGATGTAGAAGGAACAAGGATCAATGATTATTGAAGAATGAACGATGAAGAATGAATAAGGATCAATGATCAATGAACAATGAACGATGAAGAATGAACAAGGATCAATGAGCATTATAGAATGAACGATGAAAAATGAATAAGAATCAAAGATCAATAATGAATGAACGATGAAGAATGAACATGGATCAACGAGCATTGTAGAACGAACGATGAAGAATGAACAAGGATCAATGATCATTGAAGAATGAACGATGAAGAATGAACAAGGATCAATGATGATTGAAGAATGAACGACGAAGAATGAACAAGGTTCAATGATCATTGAAGAATGAACAATAAAGAATGAACAAGGATCAATGAGCATTGTAGAATGAACGAGGAAGAATGAACATGGATCAATGAGCATTGTAGAATGAACGATGAAGAATGAACAAGGAGCAATGATCATTGTAGAATGAACGATGAAGAATGAACAAGGATCAATGATCAATAATGAATGAATAATGAAGAATGAACAAGGATCAATGAGCATTGTAGAATGAACAAGGAGCAATGATCAATAATGAATAAATGATGAAGAATGAACAAGGATCAATGATCATTGAAGAATGAAAGATGAAGAATGAACAAGGATGATCATTGAAGAATGAACGACGAAGAATAAACAAGGTTCAATGTTCATTGAAGAATGAACAATAAAGAATGAACAAGGATCAATTATTAATGAACAATGAACAATGAAGAATGAACAAGGATCAATGAGCATTGTAGAATGAACGATGAAGAATGAACAAGGATCAATGATCAATAATGAATGAATGATGAAGAATGAACAAGGATCATTGAGCATTGTAGAATGAACGATGTAGAATGAACAAGGATCAATGATTATTGAATAGAATGAACGATGAAAAATGAATAAGAATCAATGATCAATAATGAATGAACGATGAAGAATGAACATGGATCAATGAGCATTGTAGAATGAACGATGAAGAATGAACAAGGAGCAATGATCATTGTAGAATGAACGATGAAGAATGAACAAGGATCAATGATCAATAATGAATGAACAAGGATCAATGAGCATTGTAGAATGAACGATGAAGAATGAACAAGAAGCAATGATCAATAATGAATGAATGATGAAGAATGAACAAGGTTCAATGATCATTGAAGAATGAACAAGGATCAATTATCAATGAACAATGAACGATGAAGAATGAACAAGGATCAATGAGCATTGTAGAATGAACGATGAAGAATGAACAAGGATCAATGATCAATAATGAATGAATGATGAAGAATGAACAAGGATCATTGAGCATTGTAGAATGAACGATGTAGAATGAACAAGGATCAATGATTATTGAAGAATGAACGATGAAGAATGAACAAGGATCAATGATCAATGAACAATGAACGATGAAGAATGAACAAGGATCAATGAGCATTGTAGAATGAACGATGAAGAATGAACATGGATCAATGAGCATTGTAGAATGAACGATGAAGAATGAACAAGGAGCAATGATCATTGTAGAATGAACGATGAAGAATGAACAAGGATCAATGATCAATAATGAATGAATGATGAAGAATGAACAAGGATCATTGAGCATTGTAGAATGAACGATGTAGAATGAACAAGGATCAATGATTATTGAAGAATGAACGATGAAGAATGAACAAGGATCAATGATCAATGAACAATGAACGATGAAGAATGAACAAGGATCAATGAGCATTGTAGAATGAACGATGAAGAATGAACAAGGATCAATGATCAATAATGAATGAACGATGAAGAATCAACAAGGATCATTGAGCATTGTAGAACGAACGATGAAGAATGAACAAGGATCAATGATCATTGAAGAATGAACGATGAAGAATGAACAAGGATCAATGAGCATTGTAGAATGAACGATGAAAAATGAATAAGAATCAATGATCAATAATGAATGAACGATGAAGAATGAACATGGATCAATGAGCATTGTAGAATGAACGATGAAGAATGAACAAGGAGCAATAATCATTGTAGAATGAACGATGAAGAATGAACAAGGATCAATGATCAATAATGAATGAACAAGGATCAATGAGCATTGTAGAATGAACGATGAAGAATGAACAAGGAGCAATGATCAATAATGAATGAAAGAAGAAGAATGAACAAGGATCAATGATCATTGAAGAATGAACGATGAAGAATGAACAAGGATCAATGATCATTGAAGAATGAACGACGAAGAATGAACAACGTTCAATGATCATTGAAGGATGAACAATAAAGAATGAACAAGGATCAATCATCAATGAACAATGAACAATGAAGAATGAACAAGGATCAATGAGCATTGTAGAATGAACGATGAAGAATGAACAAGGATCAATGATAGATAATGAATGAACGATGAAGAATGAACAAGGATCATTGAGCATTATAGAACGAACGATGAAGAATGAACAAGGATCAATGATCATTGAAGAATGAACGATGAAGAATGAACAAGGATGATTGATCAATGAACAATGAACAATGAAGAATGAACAAGGATCAATGATCATTGAAGAATAAACGATGAAGAATGAACAAGGATCAATGATCAATGAACAATGAACGATGAAGAATGAACAAGGATCAATGAGCATTGTAGAATGAACGATGAAGAATGAACATGGATCAATGAGCATTGTAGAATGAACGATGAAGAATGAACAAGGAGCCATGATCATTGTAGAATGAACGATGAAGAATGAACAAGGATCAATGATCAATAATGAATGAATGATGAAGAATGAACAAGGATCATTGAGCATTGTAGAATGAACGATGTAGAATGAACAAGGATCAATGATTATTGAAGAATGAACGATGAAGAATGAACAAGGATCAATGATCAATGAACAATGAACGATGAAGAATGAACAAGGATCAATGAGCATTATAGAATGAACGATGAAAAATGAATAAGAATCAAAGATCAATAATGAATGAATGATGAAGAATGAACATGGATCAACAAGCATTGTAGAACGAACGATGAAGAATGAACAAGGATCAATGATCATTGAAGAATGAACGATGAAGAATGAACAAGGATCAATGATCATTGAAGAATGAACGACGAAGAATGAACAAGGTTCAATGATCATTGAAGAATGAACAATAAAGAATGAACAAGGATCAATGAGCATTGTAGAATGAACGATGAAGAATGAACATGGATCAATGATCAATAATGAATGAATGATGAAGAATGAACAAGGATCATTGAGCATTGTAGAATGAACGATGTAGAATGAACAAGGATCAATGATTATTGAAGAATGAACGATGAAGAATGAACAAGGATCAATGATCAATGAACAATGAACGATGAAGAATGAACAAGGATCAATGAGCATTATAGAATGAATGATGAAAAATGAATAAGAATCAAAGATCAATAATGAATGAACGATGAAGAATGAACATGGATCAATGAGCATTGTAGAACGAACGATGAAGAATGAACAAGGATCAATGATCATTGAAGAATGAACGATGAAGAATGAACAAGGATCAATGAGCATTGTAGAATGAACGATGAAGAATGAACATGGATCAATGATCAATAATGAATGAATGATGAAGAATGAACAAGGATCATTGAGCATTGTAGAATGAACGATGTAGAATGAACAAGGATCAATGATTATTGAAGAATGAACGATGAAGAATGAACAAGGATCAATGATCAATGAACAATGAACGATGAAGAATGAACAAGGATCAATGAGCATTATAGAATGAATGATGAAAAATGAATAAGAATCAAAGATCAATAATGAATGAACGATGAAGAATGAACATGGATCAATGAGCATTGTAGAACGAACGATGAAGAATGAACAAGGATCAATGATCATTGAAGAATGAACGATGAAGAATGAACAAGGATCAATGAGCATTGTAGAATGAACGATGAAAAATGAATAAGAATCAATGATCAATAATGAATGAACGATGAAGAATGAACATGGATCAATGAGCATTGTAGAATGAACGATGAAGAATGAACAAGGAGCAATGATCATTGTAGAATGAACGATGAAGAATGAACAAGGATCAATGATCAATAATAAATGAACAAGGATCAATGAGCATTGTAGAATGAACGATGAAGAATGAACAAGGAGCAATGATCAATAATGAATGAATGATGAAGAATGAACAAGGATCAATGATCATTGAAGAATGAACGATGAAGAATGAACAAGGATCAATGATCATTGAAGAATGAACGACGAAGAATGAACAAGGTTCAATGATCATTGAAGAATGAACAATAAAGAATGAACAAGGATCAATGAGCATTGTAGAATGAACGATGAAGAATGAACATGGATCAATGAGCATTGTAGAATGAACGATGAAGAATGAACAAGGAGCAATGATCAATAATGAATGAACAATGAAGAATGAACAAGGATCAATGAGCATTGTAGAATGAACGATGAAGAATGAACAAGGAGCAATGATCAATAATGAATAAATGATGAAGAATGAACAAGGATCAATGATCATTGAAGAATGAAAGATGAAGAATGAACAAGGACGATCATTGAAGAATGAACGACGAAGAATAAACAAGGTTCAATGTTCATTGAAGAATGAACAATAAAGAATGAACAAGGATCAATTATCAATGAACAATGAACAATGAAGAATGAACAAGGTTCAATGATCATTGAAGAATGAACGATTAAGAATGAACAAGGATCAATTATCAATGAACAATGAACGATGAAGAATGAACAAGGATCAATGATCAATAATGAATGAACGATGAAGAATGAACAAGGATCATTGAGCATTGTAGAATGAACGATGTAGAATGAACAAGGATCAATGATTATTGAAGAATGAACGATGAAGAATGAACAAGGATCAATGATCAATGAACAATGAACGATGAAGAATGAACAAGGATCAATGAGCATTATAGAATGAACGATGAAAAATGAATAAGAATCAAAGATCAATAATGAATGAACGATGAAGAATGAACATGGATCAACGAGCATTGTAGAACGAACGATGAAGAATGAACAAGGATCAATGATCATTGAAGAATGAACGATGAAGAATGAACAAGGATCAATGATCATTGAAGAATGAACGACGAAGAATGAACAAGGTTCAATGATCATTGAAGAATGAACAATAAAGAATGAACAAGGATCAATGAGCATTGTAGAATGAACGAGGAAGAATGAACATGGATCAATGAGCATTGTAGAATGAACGATGAAGAATGAACAAGGAGCAATGATCATTGTAGAATGAACGATGAAGAATGAAAAGGATCAATGATCAATAATGAATGAACGATGAAGAATGAACAAGGATCAATGAGCATTGTAGAATGAACGATGAAGAATGAACAAGGATCAATGATCAATAATGAATGAACGATGAAGAATGAACATGGATCAATGAGCATTGTAGAATGAACGATGAAGAATGAACAAGGAGCAATGATCATTGTAGAATGAACGATGAAGAATGAACAAGGATCAATGATCAATAATGAATGAATAATGAAGAATGAACAAGGATCAATGAGCATTGTAGAATGAACAAGGAGCAATGATCAATAATGAATAAATGATGAAGAATGAACAAGGATCAATGATCATTGAAGAATGAAAGATGAAGAATGAACAAGGATGATCATTGAAGAATGAACGACGAAGAATAAACAAGGTTCAATGTTCATTGAAGAATGAACAATAAAGAATAAACAAGGATCAATTATTAATGAACAATGAACAATGAAGAATGAACAAGGATCAATGAGCATTGTAGAATGAACGATGAAGAATGAACAAGGATCAATGATCAATAATGAATGAATGATGAAGAATGAACAAGGATCATTGAGCATTGTAGAATGAATGATGTAGAATGAACAAGGATCAATGATTATTGAATAGAATGAACGATGAAAAATAAATAAGAATCAATGATCAATAATGAATGAACGATGAAGAATGAACATGGATCAATGAGCATTGTAGAATGAACGATGAAGAATGAACAAGGAGCAATGATCATTGTAGAATGAACGATGAAGAATGAACAAGGATCAATGATCAATAATGAATGAACAAGGATCAATGAGCATTGTAGAATGAACGATGAAGAATGAACAAGAAGCAATGATCAATAATGAATGAATGATGAAGAATGAACAAGGTTCAATGATCATTGAAGAATGAACAAGGATCAATTATCAATGAACAATGAACGATGAAGAATGAACAAGGATCAATGAGCATTGTAGAATGAACGATGAAGAATGAACAAGGATCAATGATCAATAATGAATGAATGATGAAGAATGAACAAGGATCATTGAGCATTGTAGAATGAACGATGTAGAATGAACAAGGATCAATGATTATTGAAGAATGAACGATGAAGAATGAACAAGGATCAATGATCAATGAACAATGAACGATGAAGAATGAACAAGGATCAATGAGCATTGTAGAATGAACGATGAAGAATGAACATGGATCAATGAGCATTGTAGAATGAACGATGAAGAATGAACAAGGAGCAATGATCATTGTAGAATGAACGATGAAGAATGAACAAGGATCAATGATCAATAATGAATGAATGATGAAGAATGAACAAGGATCATTGAGCATTGTAGAATGAACGATGTAGAATGAACAAGGATCAATGATTATTGAAGAATGAACGATGAAGAATGAACAAGGATCAATGATCAATGAACAATGAACGATGAAGAATGAACAAGGATCAATGAGCATTGTAGAATGAACGATGAAGAATGAACAAGGATCAATGATCAATAATGAATGAACGATGAAGAATCAACAAGGATCATTGAGCATTGTAGAACGAAAGATGAAGAATGAACAAGGATCAATGATCATTGAAGAATGAACGATGAAGAATGAACAAGGATCAATGAGCATTGTAGAATGAACGATGAAAAATGAATAAGAATCAATGATCAATAATGAATGAACGATGAAGAATGAACATGGATCAATGAGCATTGTAGAATGAACGATGAAGAATGAACAAGGAGCAATAATCATTGTAGAATGAACGATGAAGAATGAACAAGGATCAATGATCAATAATGAATGAACAAGGATCAATGAGCATTGTAGAATGAACGATGAAGAATGAACAAGGAGCAATGATCAATAATGAATGAAAGAAGAAGAATGAACAAGGATCAATGATCATTGAAGAATGAACGATGAAGAATGAACAAGGATCAATGATCATTGAAGAATGAACGACGAAGAATGAACAACGTTCAATGATCATTGAAGGATGAACAATAAAGAATGAACAAGGATCAATCATCAATGAACAATGAACAATGAAGAATGAACAAGGATCAATGAGCATTGTAGAATGAACGATGAAGAATGAACAAGGATCAATGATAGATAATGAATGAACGATGAAGAATGAACAAGGATCATTGAGCATTATAGAACGAACGATGAAGAATGAACAAGGATCAATGATCATTGAAGAATGAACGATGAAGAATGAACAAGGATGATTGATCAATGAACAATGAACAATGAAGAATGAACAAGGATCAATGATCATTGAAGAATAAACGATGAAGAATGAACAAGGATCAATGATCAATGAACAATGAACGATGAAGAATGAACAAGGATCAATGAGCATTGTAGAATGAACGATGAAGAATGAACATGGATCAATGAGCATTGTAGAATGAACGATGAAGAATGAACAAGGAGCCATGATCATTGTAGAATGAACGATGAAGAATGAACAAGGATCAATGATCAATAATGAATGAATGATGAAGAATGAACAAGGATCATTGAGCATTGTAGAATGAACGATGTAGAATGAACAAGGATCAATGATTATTGAAGAATGAACGATGAAGAATGAACAAGGATCAATGATCAATGAACAATGAACGATGAAGAATGAACAAGGATCAATGAGCATTATAGAATGAATGATGAAAAATGAATAAGAATCAAAGATCAATAATGAATGAACGATGAAGAATGAACATGGATCAATGAGCATTGTAGAACGAACGATGAAGAATGAACAAGGATCAATGATCATTGAAGAATGAACGATGAAGAATGAACAAGGATCAATGAGCATTGTAGAATGAACGATGAAAAATGAATAAGAATCAATGATCAATAATGAATGAACGATGAAGAATGAACATGGATCAATGAGCATTGTAGAATGAACGATGAAGAATGAACAAGGAGCAATGATCATTGTAGAATGAACGATGAAGAATGAACAAGGATCAATGATCAATAATGAATGAATAATGAAGAATGAATAAGGATCAATGAGCATTGTAGAATGAACAAGGAGCAATGATCAATAATGAATAAATGATGAAGAATGAACAAGGATCAATGATCATTGAAGAATGAAAGATGAAGAATGAACAAGGATGATCATTGAAGAATGAACGACGAAGAATAAACAAGGTTCAATGTTCATTGAAGAATGAACAATAAAGAATGAACAAGGATCAATTATTAATGAACAATGAACAATGAAGAATGAACAAGGATCAATGAGCATTGTAGAATGAACGATGAAGAATGAACAAGGATCAATGATCAATAATGAATGAATGATGAAGAATGAACAAGGATCATTGAGCATTGTAGAATGAACGATGTAGAATGAACAAGGATCAATGATTATTGAATAGAATGAACGATGAAAAATGAATAAGAATCAATGATCAATAATGAATGAACGATGAAGAATGAACATGGATCAATGAGCATTGTAGAATGAACGATGAAGAATGAACAAGGAGCAATGATCATTGTAGAATGAACGATGAAGAATGAACAAGGATCAATGATCAATAATGAATGAACAAGGATCAATGAGCATTGTAGAATGAACGATGAAGAATGAACAAGAAGCAATGATCAATAATGAATGAATGATGAAGAATGAACAAGGATCAATGATCATTGAAGAATGAACGATGAAGAATGAACAAGGATCAATGATCATTGAAGAATGAACGACGAAGAATGAACAAGGTTCAATGATCATTGAAGAATGAACAATAAAGAATGAACAAGGATCAATGAGCATTGTAGAATGAACGATGAAGAATGAACATGGATCAATGAGCATTGTAGAATGAACGATGAAGAATGAACAAGGAGCAATGATCATTGTAGAATGAACGATGAAGAATAAACAAGGATCAATGATCAATAATGAATGAACAATGAAGAATGAACAAGGATCAATGAGCATTGTAGAATGAACAAGGAGCAATGATCAATAATGAATAAATGATGAAGAATGAACAAGGATCAATGATCATTGAAGAATGAAAGATGAAGAATGAACAAGGACGATCATTGAAGAATGAACGACGAAGAATAAACAAGGTTCAATGTTCATTGAAGAATGAACAATAAAGAATGAACAAGGATCAATTATCAATGAACAATGAACAATGAAGAATGAACAAGGTTCAATGATCATTGAAGAATGAACGATTAAGAATGAACAAGGATCAATTATCAATGAACAATGAACGATGAAGAATGAACAAGGATCAATGATCAATAATGAATGAACGATGAAGAATGAACAAGGATCATTGAGCATTGTAGAATGAACGATGTAGAATGAACAAGGATCAATGATTATTGAAGAATGAACGATGAAGAATGAACAAGGATCAATGATCAATGAAAAATGAACGACGAAGAATGAACAAGGTTCAATGATCATTGAAGAATGAACGATAAAGAGTGAACAAGGATCAATTATCAATGAACAATGAACGATGAAAAATGAACAAGGATCAATGAGCATTGTAGAATGAACGATGAAGAATGAACAAGGATCAATGATCATTGAAGAATGAACGATAAAAAATGAACAAGGATCAATGATCAATAATGAATGAACAATGAAGAATGAACAAGGATCAATGAGCATTGTAGAATGAATGATGAAGAATGAACATGGAGCAATGATCAATAATGAATGAATAATGAAGAATGAACAAGGATCAATGATCATTGAAGAATGAACGATGAAGAATGAACAAGGATCAATGATCATTGAAGAATGAACGACGAAGAATGAACAAGGTTCAATGATCATTGAATAATGAACGATAAAGAGTGAACAAGGATCAATTATCAATGAACAATGAACGATGAAAAATGAACAAGGATCAATGAGCATTGTAGAACGAACGATGAAGAATGAACAAGGATCAGTGATCATTGAAGAATGAACGATGAAGAATGAACAAGGATCAATGAGCATTGTAGAATGAACGATGAAGAATGAACAAGGAGCAATGATCATTGTAGAATGAACGATGAAGAATGAAAAGGATCAATGATCAATAATGAATGAACGATGAAGAATGAACAAGGATCAATGAGCATTGTAGAATGAACGATGAAGAATGAACAAGGATCAATGATCAATAATGAATGAACGATGAAGAATGAACATGGATCAATGAGCATTGTAGAATGAACGATGAAGAATGAACAAGGAGCAATGATCATTGTAGAATGAACGATGAAGAATGAACAAGGATCAATGATCAATAATGAATGAATAATGAAGAATGAACAAGGATCAATGAGCATTGTAGAATGAACAAGGAGCAATGATCAATAATGAATAAATGATGAAGAATGAACAAGGATCAATGATCATTGAAGAATGAAAGATGAAGAATGAACAAGGATGATCATTGAAGAATGAACGACGAAGAACAAACAAGGTTCAATGTTCATTGAAGAATGAACAATAAAGAATGAACAAGGATCAATTATTAATGAACAATGAACAATGAAGAATGAACAAGGATCAATGAGCATTGTAGAATGAACGATGAAGAATGAACAAGGATCAATGATCAATAATGAATGAATGATGAAGAATGAACAAGGATCATTGAGCATTGTAGAATGAACGATGTAGAATGAACAAGGATCAATGATTATTGAATAGAATGAACGATGAAAAATGAATAAGAATCAATGATCAATAATGAATGAACGATGAAGAATGAACATGGATCAATGAGCATTGTAGAATGAACGATGAAGAATGAACAAGGAGCAATGATCATTGTAGAATGAACGATGAAGAATGAACAAGGATCAATGATCAATAATGAATGAACAAGGATCAATGAGCATTGTAGAATGAACGATGAAGAATGAACAAGAAGCAATGATCAATAATGAATGAATGATGAAGAATGAACAAGGTTCAATGATCATTGAAGAATGAACAAGGATCAATTATCAATGAACAATGAACGATGAAGAATGAACAAGGATCAATGAGCATTGTAGAATGAACGATGAAGAATGAACAAGGATCAATGATCAATAATGAATGAATGATGAAGAATGAACAAGGATCATTGAGCATTGTAGAATGAACGATGTAGAATGAACAAGGATCAATGATTATTGAAGAATGAACGATGAAGAATGAACAAGGATCAATGATCAATGAACAATGAACGATGAAGAATGAACAAGGATCAATGAGCATTGTAGAATGAACGATGAAGAATGAACATGGATCAATGAGCATTGTAGAATGAACGATGAAGAATGAACAAGGAGCAATGATCATTGTAGAATGAACGATGAAGAATAAACAAGGATCAATGATCAATAATGAATGAATGATGAAGAATGAACAAGGATCATTGAGCATTGTAGAATGAACGATGTAGAATGAACAAGGATCAATGATTATTGAAGAATGAACGATGAAGAATGAACAAGGATCAATGATCAATGAACAATGAACGATGAAGAATGAACAAGGATCAATGAGCATTGTAGAATGAACGATGAAGAATGAACAAGGATCAATGATCAATAATGAATGAACGATGAAGAATCAACAAGGATCATTGAGCATTGTAGAACGAACGATGAAGAATGAACAAGGATCAATGATCATTGAAGAATGAACGATGAAGAATGAACAAGGATCAATGAGCATTGTAGAATGAACGATGAAAAATGAATAAGAATCAATGATCAATAATGAATGAACGATGAAGAATGAACATGGATCAATGAGCATTGTAGAATGAACGATGAAGAATGAACAAGGAGCAATAATCATTGTAGAATGAACGATGAAGAATGAACAAGGATCAATGATCAATAATGAATGAACAAGGATCAATGAGCATTGTAGAATGAACGATGAAGAATGAACAAGGAGCAATGATCAATAATGAATGAAAGATGAAGAATGAACAAGGATCAATGATCATTGAAGAATGAACGATGAAGAATGAACAAGGATCAATGATCATTGAAGAATGAACGACGAAGAATGAACAAGGTTCAATGATCATTGAAGGATGAACAATAAAGAATGAACAAGGATCAATCATCAATGAACAATGAACAATGAAGAATGAACAAGGATCAATGAGCATTGTAGAATGAACGATGAAGAATGAACAAGGATCAATGATAGATAATGAATGAACGATGAAGAATGAACAAGGATCATTGAGCATTATAGAACGAACGATGAAGAATGAACAAGGATAAATGATCATTGAAAATGAACGATGAACAATGAACAAGGATGATTGATCAATGAACAATGAACAATGAAGAATGAACAAGGATCAATGATCATTGAAGAATAAACGATGAAGAATGAACAAGGATCAATGATCAATGAACAATGAACGATGAAGAATGAACAAGGATCAATGAGCATTGTAGAATGAACGATGAAGAATGAACATGGATCAATGAGCATTGTAGAATGAACGATGAAGAATGAACAAGGAGCCATGATCATTGTAGAATGAACGATGAAGAATGAACAAGGATCAATGATCAATAATGAATGAATGATGAAGAATGAACAAGGATCATTGAGCATTGTAGAATGAACGATGTAGAATGAACAAGGATCAATGATTATTGAAGAAAGAACGATGAAGAATGAACAAGGATCAATGATCAATGAACAATGAACGATGAAGAATGAACAAGGATCAATGAGCATTATAGAATGAATGATGAAAAATGAATAAGAATCAAAGATCAATAATGAATGAACGATGAAGAATGAACATGGATCAATGAGCATTGTAGAACGAACGATGAAGAATGAACAAGGATCAATGATCATTGAAGAATGAACGATGAAGAATGAACAAGGATCAATGAGCATTGTAGAATGAACGATGAAAAATGAATAAGAATCAATGATCAATAATGAATGAACGATGAAGAATGAACATGGATCAATGAGCATTGTAGAATGAACGATGAAGAATGAACAAGGAGCAATGATCATTGTAGAATGAACGATGAAGAATGAACAAGGATCAATGATCAATAATGAATGAATAATGAAGAATGAACAAGGATCAATGAGCATTGTAGAATGAACAAGGAGCAATGATCAATAATGAATAAATGATGAAGAATGAACAAGGATCAATGATCATTGAAGAATGAAAGATGAAGAATGAACAAGGATGATCATTGAAGAATGAACGACGAAGAATAAACAAGGTTCAATGTTCATTGAAGAATGAACAATAAAGAATGAACAAGGATCAATTATTAATGAACAATGAACAATGAAGAATGAACAAGGATCAATGAGCATTGTAGAATGAACGATGAAGAATGAACAAGGATCAATGATCAATAATGAATGAATGATGAAGAATGAACAAGGATCATTGAGCATTGTAGAATGAACGATGTAGAATGAACAAGGATCAATGATTATTGAATAGAATGAACGATGAAAAATGAATAAGAATCGATGATCAATAATGAATGAACGATGAAGAATGAACATGGATCAATGAGCATTGTAGAATGAACGATGAAGAATGAACAAGGAGCAATGATCATTGTAGAATGAACGATGAAGAATGAACAAGGATCAATGATCAATAATGAATGAACAAGGATCAATGAGCATTGTAGAATGAACGATGAAGAATGAACAAGAAGCAATGATCAATAATGAATGAATGATGAAGAATGAACAAGGATCAATGATCATTGAAGAATGAACGATGAAGAATGAACAAGGATCAATGATCATTGAAGAATGAACGACGAAGAATGAACAAGGTTCAATGATCATTGAAGAATGAACAATAAAGAATGAACAAGGATCAATGAGCATTGTAGAATGAACGATGAAGAATGAACATGGATCAATGAGCATTGTAGAATGAACGATGAAGAATGAACAAGGAGCAATGATCATTGTAGAATGAACGATGAAGAATGAACAAGGATCAATGATCAATAATGAATGAACAATGAAGAATGAACAAGGATCAATGAGCATTGTAGAATGAACAAGGAGCAATGATCAATAATGAATAAATGATGAAGAATGAACAAGGATCAATGATCATTGAAGAATGAAAGATGAAGAATGAACAAGGACGATCATTGAAGAATGAACGACGAAGAATAAACAAGGTTCAATGTTCATTGAAGAATGAACAATAAAGAATGAACAAGGATCAATTATCAATGAACAATGAACAATGAAGAATGAACAAGGTTCAATGATCATTGAAGAATGAACGATTAAGAATGAACAAGGATCAATTATCAATGAACAATGAACGATGAAGAATGAACAAGGATCATTGAGCATTGTAGAATGAACGATGTAGAATGAACAAGGATCAATGATTATTGAAGAATGAACGATGAAGAATGAACAAGGATCAATGATCAATGAAAAATGAACGACGAAGAATGAACAAGGTTCAATGATCATTGAAGAATGAACGATAAAGAGTGAACAAGGATCAATTATCAATGAACAATGAACGATGAAAAATGAACAAGGATCAATGAGCATTGTAGAATGAACGATGAAGAATGAACAAGGATCAATGATCATTGAAGAATGAACGATAAAAAATGAACAAGGATCAATGATCAATAATGAATGAACAATGAAGAATGAACAAGGATCAATGAGCATTGTAGAATGAATGATGAAGAATGAACATGGAGCAATGATCAATAATGAATGAATAATGAAGAATGAACAAGGATCAATGATCATTGAAGAATGAACGATGAAGAATGAACAAGGATCAATGATCATTGAAGAATGAACGACGAAGAATGAACAAGGTTCAATGAGCATTGAATAATGAACGATAAAGAGTGAACAAGGATCAATTATCAATGAACAATGAACGATGAAAAATGAACAAGGATCAATGAGCATTGTAGAACGAACGATGAAGAATGAACAAGGATCAGTGATCATTGAAGAATGAACGATGAAGAATGAACAAGGATCAATGAGCATTGTAGAATGAACGATGAAGAATGAACAAGGAGCAATGATCATTGTAGAATGAACGATGAAGAATGAACAAGGATCAATGATCAATAATGAATGAATAATGAAGAATGAACAAGGATCAATGATCAATAATGAATGAACGATGAAGAATGAACAAGGATCAATGAGCATTGTAGAATGAACGATGAAGAATGAACAAGGATCAATGATCAATAATGAATGAACGATGAAGAAGGAACATGGATCAATGAGCATTGTAGAATGAACGATGAAGAATGAACAAGGAGCAATGATCATTGTAGAATGAACGATGAAGAATGAACAAGGATCAATGATCAATAATGAATGAATAATGAAGAATGAACAAGGATCAATGAGCATTGTAGAATGAACAAGGAGCAATGATCAATAATGAATAAATGATGAAGAATGAACAAGGATCAATGATCATTGAAGAATGAAAGATGAAGAATGAACAAGGATGATCATTGAAGAATGAACGACGAAGAATAAAGAAGGTTCAATGTTCATTGAAGAATGAACAATAAAGAATGAACAAGGATCAATTATTAATGAACAATGAACAATGAAGAATGAACAAGGATCAATGAGCATTGTAGAATGAACGATGAAGAATGAACAAGGATCAATGATCAATAATGAATGAATGATGAAGAATGAACAAGGATCATTGAGCATTGTAGAATGAACGATGTAGAATGAACAAGGATCAATGATTATTGAATAGAATGAACGATGAAAAATGAATAAGAATCAATGATCAATAATGAATGAACGATGAAGAATGAACATGGATCAATGAGCATTGTAGAATGAACGATGAAGAATGAACAAGGAGCAATGATCATTGTAGAATGAACGATGAAGAATGAACAAGGATCAATGATCAATAATGAATGAACAAGGATCAATGAGCATTGTAGAATGAACGATGAAGAATGAACAAGAAGCAACGATCAATAATGAATGAATGATGAAGAATGAACAAGGATCAATGATCATTGAAGAATGAACGATGAAGAATGAACAAGGATCAATGATCATTGAAGAATGAACGACGAAGAATGAACAAGGTTCAATGATCATTGAAGAATGAACAATAAAGAATGAACAAGGATCAATGAGCATTGTAGAATGAACGATGAAGAATGAACATGGATCAATGAGCATTGTAGAATGAACGATGAAGAATGAACAAGGAGCAATGATCATTGTAGAATGAACGATGAAGAATGAACAAGGATCAATGATCAATAATGAATGAACAATGAAGAATGAACAAGGATCAATGAGCATTGTAGAATGAACAAGGAGCAATGATCAATAATGAATAAATGATGAAGAATGAACAAGGATCAATGATCATTGAAGAATGAAAGATGAAGAATGAACAAGGACGATCATTGAAGAATGAACGACGAAGAATAAACAAGGTTCAATGTTCATTGAAGAATGAACAATAAAGAATGAACAAGGATCAATTATCAATGAACAATGAACAATGAAGAATGAACAAGGTTCAATGATCATTGAAGAATGAACGATTAAGAATGAACAAGGATCAATTATCAATGAACAATGAACGATGAAGAATGAACAAGGATCAATGATCAATAATGAATGAACGATGAAGAATGAACAAGGATCATTGAGCATTGTAGAATGAACGATGTAGAATGAACAAGGATCAATGATTATTGAAGAATGAACGATGAAGAATGAACAAGGATCAATGATCAATGAAAAATGAACGACGAAGAATGAACAAGGTTCAATGATCATTGAAGAATGAACGATAAAGAGTGAACAAGGATCAATTATCAATGAACAATGAACGATGAAAAATGAACAAGGATCAATGAGCATTGTAGAATGAACGATGAAGAATGAACAAGGATCAATGATCATTGAAGAATGAACGATAAAAAATGAACAAGGATCAATGATCAATAATGAATGAACAATGAAGAATGAACAAGGATCAATGAGCATTGTAGAATGAATGATGAAGAATGAACATGGAGCAATGATCAATAATGAATGAATAATGAAGAATGAACAAGGATCAATGATCATTGAAGAATGAACGATGAAGAATGAACAAGGATCAATGATCATTGAAGAATGAACGACGAAGAATGAACAAGGTTCAATGATCATTGAATAATGAACGATAAAAAGTGAACAAGGATCAATTATCAATGAACAATGAACGATGAAAAATGAACAAGGATCAATGAGCATTGTAGAACGAACGATGAAGAATGAACAAGGATCAGTGATCATTGAAGAATGAACGATGAAGAATGAACAAGGATCAATGAGCATTGTAGAATGAACGATGAAGAATGAACAAGGAGCAATGATCATTGTAGAATGAACGATGAAGAATGAAAAGGATCAATGATCAATAATGAATGAACGATGAAGAATGAACAAGGATCAATGAGCATTGTAGAATGAACGATGAAGAATGAACAAGGATCAATGATCAATAATGAATGAACGATGAAGAATGAACATGGATCAATGAGCATTGTAGAATGAACGATGAAGAATGAACAAGGAGCAATGATCATTGTAGAATGAACGATGAAGAATGAACAAGGATCAATGATCAATAATGAATGAATAATGAAGAATGAACAAGGATCAATGAGCATTGTAGAATGAACAAGGAGCAATGATCAATAATGAATAAATGATGAAGAATGAACAAGGATCAATGATCATTGAAGAATGAAAGATGAAGAATGAACAAGGATGATCATTGAAGAATGAACGACGAAGAATAAACAAGGTTCAATGTTCATTGAAGAATGAACAATAAAGAATGAACAAGGATCAATTATTAATGAGCAATGAACAATGAAGAATGAACAAGGATCAATGAGCATTGTAGAATGAACGATGAAGAATGAACAAGGATCAATGATCAATAATGAATGAATGATGAAGAATGAACAAGGATCATTGAGCATTGTAGAATGAACGATGTAGAATGAACAAGGATCAATGATTATTGAATAGAATGAACGATGAAAAATGAATAAGAATCAATGATCAATAATGAATGAACGATGAAGAATGAACATGGATCAATGAGCATTGTAGAATGAACGATGAAGAATGAACAAGGAGCAATGATCATTGTAGAATGAACGATGAAGAATGAACAAGGATCAATGATCAATAATGAATGAACAAGGATCAATGAGCATTGTAGAATGAACGATGAAGAATGAACAAGAAGCAATGATCAATAATGAATGAATGATGAAGAATGAACAAGGTTCAATGATCATTGAAGTATGAACAAGGATCAATTATCAATGAACAATGTACGATGAAGAATGAACAAGGATCAATGAGCATTGTAGAATGAACGATGAAGAATGAACAAGGATCAATGATCAATAATGAATGAATGATGAAGAATGAACAAGGATCATTGAGCATTGTAGAATGAACGATGTAGAATGAACAAGGATCAATGATTATTGAAGAATGAACGATGAAGAATGAACAAGGATCAATGATCAATGAACAATGAACGATGAAGAATGAACAAGGATCAATGAGCATTGTAGAATGAACGATGAAGAATGAACATGGATCAATGAGCATTGTAGAATGAACGATGAAGAATGAACAAGGAGCAATGATCATTGTAGAATGAACGATGAAGAATAAACAAGGATCAATGATCAATAATGAATGAATGATGAAGAATGAACAAGGATCATTGAGCATTGTAGAATGAACGATGTAGAATGAACAAGGATCAATGATTATTGAAGAATGAACGATGAAGAATGAACAAAGATCAATGATCAATGAACAATGAACGATGAAGAATGAACAAGGATCAATGAGCATTGTAGAATGAACGATGAAGAATGAACAAGGATCAATGATCAATAATGAATGAACGATGAAGAATCAACAAGGATCATTGAGCATTGTAGAACGAACGATGAAAAATGAACAAGGATCAATGATCATTGAAGAATGAACGATGAAGAATGAACAAGGATCAATGAGCATTGTAGAATGAATGATGAAAAATGAATAAGAATCAATGATCAATAATGAATGAACGATGAAGAATGAACATGGATCAATGAGCATTGTAGAATGAACGATGAAGAATGAACAAGGAGCAATAATCATTGTAGAATGAACGATGAAGAATGAACAAGGATCAATGATCAATAATGAATGAACAAGGATCAATGAGCATTGTAGAATGAACGATGAAGAATGAACAAGGAGCAATGATCAATAATGAATGAAAGATGAAGAATGAACAAGGATCAATGATCATTGAAGAATGAACGATGAAGAATGAACAAGGATCAATGATCATTGAAGAATGAACGACGAAGAATGAACAAGGTTCAATGATCATTGAAGGATGAACAATAAAGAATGAACAAGGATCAATCATCAATGAACAATGAACAATGAAGAATGAACAAGGATCAATGAGCATTGTAGAATGAACGATGAAGAATGAACAAGGATCATTGAGCATTATAGAACGAACGATGAAGAATGAACAAGGATCAATGATCATTGAAAATGAACGATGAAGAATGAACAAGGATGATTGATCAATGAACAATGAACAATGAAGAATGAACAAGGATCAATGATCATTGAAGAATAAACGATGAAGAATGAACAAGGATCAATGATCAATGAACAATGAACGATGAAGAATGAACAAGGATCAATGAGCATTGTAGAATGAACGATGAAGAATGAACATGGATCAATGAGCATTGTAGAATGAACGATGAAGAATGAACAAGGAGCCATGATCATTGTAGAATGAACGATGAAGAATGAACAAGGATCAATGATCAATAATGAATGAATGATGAAGAATGAACAAGGATCATTGAGCATTGTAGAATGAACGATGTAGAATGAACAAGGATCAATGATTATTGAAGAATGAACGATGAAGAATGAACAAGGATCAATGATCAATGAACAATGAACGATGAAGAATGAACAAGGATCAATGAGCATTATAGAATGAACGATGAAAAATGAATAAGAATCAAAGATCAATAATGAATGAACGATGAAGAATGAACATGGATCAATGAGCATTGTAGAACGAACGATGAAGAATGAACAAGGATCAATGATCATTGAAGAATGAACGATGAAGAATGAACAAGGATCAATGAGCATTGTAGAATGAACGATGAAAAATGAATAAGAATCAATGATCAATAATGAATGAACGATGAAGAATGAACATGGATCAATGAGCATTGTAGAATGAACGATGAAGAATGAACAAGGAGCAATAATCATTGTAGAATGAACGATGAAGAATGAACAAGGATCAATGATCAATAATGAATGAATGATGAAGAATGAACAAGGATCATTGAGCATTGTAGAATGAACGATGTAGAATGAACAAGGATCAATGATTATTGAAGAATGAACGATGAAGAATGAACAAGGATCAATGAGCATTGTAGAATGAACGATGAAGAATGAACATGGATCAATGAGCATTGTAGAATGAACGATGAAGAATGAACAAGGAGCCATGATCATTGTAGAATGAACGATGAAGAATGAACAAGGATCAATGATCAATAATGAATGAATGATGAAGAATGAACAAGGATCATTGAGCATTGTAGAATGAACGATGTAGAATGAACAAGGATCAATGATTATTGAAGAATGAACGATGAAGAATGAACAAGGATCAATGATCAATGAACAATGAACGATGAAGAATGAACAAGGATCAATGATCATTGAAGAATGAACGATGAAGAATGAACAAGGATCAATGATCATTGAAGAATGAACGACGAAGAATTAACAAGGTTCAATGATCATTGAAGAATGAACAATAAAGAATGAACAAGGATCAATGAGCATTGTAGAATGAACGATGAAGAATGAACATGGATCAATGATCAATAATGAATGAATGATGAAGAATGAACAAGGATCATTGAGCATTGTAGAATGAACGATGTAGAATGAACAAGGATCAATGATTATTGAAGAATGAACGATGAAGAATGAACAAGGATCAATGATCAATGAACAATGAACGATGAAGAATGAACAAGGATCAATGAGCATTATAGAATGAATGATGAAAAATGAACAAGAATCAAAGATCAATAATGAATGAACGATGAAGAATGAACATGGATCAATGAGCATTGTAGAACGAACGATGAAGAATGAACAAGGATCAATGATCATTGAAGAATGAACGATGAAGAATGAACAAGGATCAATGAGCATTGTAGAATGAACGATGAAAAATGAATAAGAATCAATGATCAATAATGAATGAACGATGAAGAATGAACATGGATCAATGAGCATTGTAGAATGAACGATGAAGAATGAACAAGGAGCAATGATCATTGTAGAATGAACGATGAAGAATGAACAAGGATCAATGATCAATAATAAATGAACAAGGATCAATGAGCATTGTAGAATGAACGATGAAGAATGAACAAGGAGCAATGATCAATAATGAATGAATGTTGAAGAATGAACAAGGATCAATGATCATTGAAGAATGAACGACGAAGAATGAACAAGGTTCAATGATCATTGAAGAATGAACGATGAAGAATGAACAAGGATCAATGAGCATTGTAGAATGAACGATGAAGAATGAACAAGGAGCAATGATCATTGTAGAATGAACGATGAAGAATGAACAAGGATCAATGATCAATAATGAATGAACAAGGATCAATGAGCATTGTAGAATGAACGATGAAGAATGAACAAGGAGCAATGATCAATAATGAATGAATGATGAAGAATGAACAAGGATCAATGATCATTGAAGAATGAACGACGAAGAATGAACAAGGTTCAATGATCATTGAAGAATGAACAATAAAGAATGAACAAGGATCAATTATCAATGAACAATGAACAATGAAGAATGAACAAGGATCAATGAGCATTGTAGAATGAACGATGAAGAATGAACAAGGATCAATGATCAATAATGAATGAACGATGAAGAATGAACAAGGATCATTGAGCATTGTAGAATGAACGATGTAGAATGAACAAGGATCAATGATTATTGAAGAATGAACGATGAAGAATGAACAAGGATCAATGATCAATGAAAAATGAACGACGAAGAATGAACAAGGTTCAATGATCATTGAAGAATGAACGATAAAGAGTGAACAAGGATCAATTATCAATGAACAATGAACGATGAAAAATGAACAAGGATCAATGAGCATTGTAGAATGAACGATGAAGAATGAACAAGGATCAATGATCATTGAAGAATGAACGATAAAAAATGAACAAGGATCAATGATCAATAATGAATGAACAATGAAGAATGAACAAGGATCAATGAGCATTGTAGAATGAATGATGAAGAATGAACATGGAGCAATGATCAATAATGAATGAATAATGAAGAATGAACAAGGATCAATGATCATTGAAGAATGAACGATGAAGAATGAACAAGGATCAATGATCATTGAAGAATGAACGACGAAGAATGAACAAGGTTCAATGATCATTGAATAATGAACGATAAAGAGTGAACAAGGATCAATTATCAATGAACAATGAACGATGAAAAATGAACAAGGATCAATGAGCATTGTAGAACGAACGATGAAGAATGAACAAGGATCAGTGATCATTGAAGAATGAACGATGAAGAATGAACAAGGATCAATGAGCATTGTAGAATGAACGATGAAGAATGAACAAGGAGCAATGATCATTGTAGAATGAACGATGAAGAATGAAAAGGATCAATGATCAATAATGAATGAACGATGAAGAATGAACAAGGATCAATGAGCATTGTAGAATGAACGATGAAGAATGAACAAGGATCAATGATCAATAATGAATGAACGATGAAGAATGAACATGGATCAATGAGCATTGTAGAATGAACGATGAAGAATGAACAAGGAGCAATGATCATTGTAGAATGAACGATGAAGAATGAACAAGGATCAATGATCAATAATGAATGAATAATGAAGAATGAACAAGGATCAATGAGCATTGTAGAATGAACAAGGAGCAATGATCAATAATGAATAAATGATGAAGAATGAACAAGGATCAATGATCATTGAAGAATGAAAGATGAAGAATGAACAAGGATGATCATTGAAGAATGAACGACGAAGAATAAACAAGGTTCAATGTTCATTGAAGAATGAACAATAAAGAATGAACAAGGATCAATTATTAACGAACAATGAACAATGAAGAATGAACAAGGATCAATGAGCATTGTAGAATGAACGATGAAGAATGAATAAGGATCAATGATCAATAATGAATGAATGATGAAGAATGAACAAGGATCATTGAGCATTGTAGAATGAACGATGTAGAATGAACAAGGATCAATGATTATTGAATAGAATGAACGATGAAAAATGAATAAGAATCAATGATCAATAATGAATGAACGATGAAGAATGAACATGGATCAATGAGCATTGTAGAATGAACGATGAAGAATGAACAAGGAGCAATGATCATTGTAGAATGAACGATGAAGAATGAACAAGGATCAATGATCAATAATGAATGAACAATGATCAATGAGCATTGTAGAATGAACGATGAAGAATGAACAAGAAGCAATGATCAATAATGAATGAATGATGAAGAATGAACAAGGTTCAATGATCATTAAAGAATGAACAAGGATCAATTATCAATGAACAATGAACGATGAAGAATGAACAAGGATCAATGAGCATTGTAGAATGAACGATGAAGAATGAACAAGGATCAATGATCAATAATGAATGAATGATGAAGAATGAACAAGGATCATTGAGCATTGTAGAATGAACGATGTAGAATGAACAAGGATCAATGATATTTGAAGAATGAACGATGAAGAATGAACAAGGATCAATGATCAATGAACAATGAACGATGAAGAATGAACAAGGATCAATGAGCATTGTAGAATGAACGATGAAGAATGAACATGGATCAATGAGCATTGTAGAATGAACGATGAAGAATGAACAAGGAGCAATGATCATTGTAGAATGAACGATGAAGAATGAACAAGGATCAATGATCAATAATGAATGAATGATGAAGAATGAACAAGGATCATTGAGCATTGTAGAATGAACGATGTAGAATGAACAAGGATCAATGATTATTGAAGAATGAACGATGAAGAATGAACAAGGATCAATGATCAATGAACAATGAACGATGAAGAATGAACAAGGATCAATGAGCATTGTAGAATGAACGATGAAGAATGAACAAGGATCAATGATCAATAATGAATGAACGATGAAGAATCAACAAGGATCATTGAGCATTGTAGAACGAACGATGAAGAATGAACAAGGATCAATGATCATTGAAGAATGAACGATGAAGAATGAACAAGGATCAATGAGCATTGTGGAATGAACGATGAAAAATGAATAAGAATCAATGATCAATAATGAATGAACGATGAAGAATGAACATGGATCAATGAGCATTGTAGAATGAACGATGAAGAATGAACAAGGAGCAATAATCATTGTAGAATGAACGATGAAGAATGAACAAGGATCAATGATCGATAATGAATGAACAAGGATCAATGAGCATTGTAGAATGAACGATGAAGAATGAACAAGGAGCAATGATCAATAATGAATGAAAGATGAAGAATGAACAAGGATCAATGATCATTGAAGAATGAACGATGAAGAATGAACAAGGATCAATGATCATTGAAGAATGAACGACGAAGAATGAACAAGGTTCAATGATCATTGAAGGATGAACAATAAAGAATGAACAAGGATCAATCATCAATGAACAATGAACAATGAAGAATGAACAAGGATCAATGAGCATTGTAGAATGAACGATGAAGAATGAACAAGGATCAATGATAGATAATGAATGAACGATGAAGAATGAACAAGGATCATTGAGCATTATAGAACGAACGATGAAGAATGAACAAGGATCAATGATCATTGAAGAATGAACGATGAAGATTGAACAAGGATGATTGATCAATGAACAATGAACAATGAAGAATGAACAAGGATCAATGATCATTGAAGAATAAACGATGAAGAATGAACAAGGATCAATGATCAATGAACAATGAACGATGAAGAATGAACAAGGATCAATGAGCATTGTAGAATGAACGATGAAGAATGAACAAGGATCAATGATCAATAATGAATGAATGATGAAGAATGAACAAGGATCATTGAGCATTGTAGAATGAACGATGTAGAATGAACAAGGATCAATGATTATTGAAGAATGAACGATGAAGAATGAACAAGGATCAATGATCAATGAACAATGAACGATGAAGAATGAACAAGGATCAATGAGCATTGTAGAATGAACGATGAAGAATGAACATGGATCAATGAGCATTGTAGAATGAACGATGAAGAATGAACAAGGAGCAATGATCATTGTAGAATGAACGATGAAGAATGAACAAGGATCAATGATCAATAATGAATGAACAAGGATCAATGAGCATTGTAGAATGAACGATGAAGAATGAACAAGAAGCAATGATCAATAATGAATGAATGATGAAGAATGAAATAGGTTCAATGATCATTGAAGAATGAACAAGGATCAATTATCAATGAACAATGAACGATGAAGAATGAACAAGGATCAATGAGCATTGTAGAATGAACGATGAAGAATGAACAAGGATCAATGATCAATAATGAATGAATGATGAAGAATGAACAAGGATCATTGAGCATTGTAGAATGAACGATGTAGAATGAACAAGGATCAATGATTATTGAAGAATGAACGATGAAGAATGAACAAGGATCAATGATCAATGAACAATGAACGATGAAGAATGAACAAGGATCAATGAGCATTGTAGAATGAACGATGAAGAATGAACATGGATCAATGAGCATTGTAGAATGAACGATGAAGAATGAACAAGGAGCAATGATCATTGTAGAATGAACGATGAAGAATGAACAAGGATCAATGATCAATAATGAATGAATGATGAAGAATGAACAAGGATCATTGAGCATTGTAGAATGAACGATGTAGAATGAACAAGGATCAATGATTATTGAATAGAATGAACGATGAAAAATGAATAAGAATCAATGATCAATAATGAATGAACGATGAAGAATGAACATGGATCAATGAGCATTGTAGAATGAACGATGAAGAATGAACAAGGAGCAATGATCATTGTAGAATGAACGATGAAGAATGAACAAGGATCAATGATCAATAATGAATGAACAAGGATCAATGAGCATTGTAGAATGAACGATGAAGAATGAACAAGAAGCAATGATCAATAATGAATGAATGATGAAGAATGAACAAGGTTCAATGATCATTGAAGAATGAACAAGGATCAATTATCAATGAACAATGAACGATGAAGAATGAACAAGGATCAATGAGCATTGTAGAATGAACGATGAAGAATGAACAAGGATCAATGATCAATAATGAATGAATGATGAAGAATGAACAAGGATCATTGAGCATTGTAGAATGAACGATGTAGAATGAACAAGGATCAATGATTATTGAAGAATGAACGATGAAGAATGAACAAGGATCAATGATCAATGAACAATGAACGATGAAGAATGAACAAGGATCAATGAGCATTGTAGAATGAACGATGAAGAATGAACATGGATCAATGAGCATTGTAGAATGAACGATGAAGAATGAACAAGGAGCAATGATCATTGTAGAATGAACGATGAAGAATGAACAAGGATCAATGATCAATAATGAATGAATGATGAAGAATGAACAAGGATCATTGAGCATTGTAGAATGAACGATGTAGAATGAACAAGGATCAATGATTATTGAAGAATGAACGATGAAGAATGAACAAGGATCAATGATCAATGAACAATGAACGATGAAGAATGAACAAGGATCAATGAGCATTGTAGAATGAACGATGAAGAATGAACAAGGATCAATGATCAATAATGAATGAACGATGAAGAATCAACAAGGATCATTGAGCATTGTAGAACGAACGATGAAGAATGAACAAGGATCAATGATCATTGAAGAATGAACGATGAAGAATGAACAAGGATCAATGAGAATTGTAGAATGAACGATGAAAAATGAATAAGAATCAATGATCAATAATGAATGAACGATGAAGAATGAACATGGATCAATGAGCATTGTAGAATGAACGATGAAGAATGAACAAGGAGCAATAATCATTGTAGAATGAACGATGAAGAATGAACAAGGATCAATGATCAATAATGAATGAACAAGGATCAATGAGCATTGTAGAATGAACGATGAAGAATGAACAAGGAGCAATGATCAATAATGAATGAAAGATGAAGAATGAACAAGGATCAATGATCATTGAAGAATGAACGATGAAGAATGAACAAGGATCAATGATCATTGAAGAATGAACGACGAAGAATGAACAAGGTTCAATGATCATTGAAGGATGAACAATAAAGAATGAACAAGGATCAATCATCAATGAACAATGAACAATGAAGAATGAACAAGGATCAATGAGCATTGTAGAATGAACGATGAAGAATGAACAAGGATCAATGATAGATAATGAATGAACGATGAAGAATGAACAAGGATCATTGAGCATTATAGAACGAACGATGAAGAATGAACAAGGATCAATGATCATTGAAGAATGAACGATGAAGAATGAACAAGGATGATTGATCAATGAACAATGAACAATGAAGAATGAACAAGGATCAATGATCATTGAAGAATAAACGATGAAGAATGAACAAGGATCAATGATCAATGAACAATGAACGATGAAGAATGAACAAGGATCAATGAGCATTGTAGAATGAACGATGAAGAATGAACATGGATCAATGAGCATTGTAGAATGAACGATGAAGAATGAACAAGGAGCCATGATCATTGTAGAATGAACGATGAAGAATGAACAAGGATCAATGATCAATAATGAATGAATGATGAAGAATGAACAAGGATCATTGAGCATTGTAGAATGAACGATGTAGAATGAACAAGGATCAATGATTATTGAAGAATGAACGATGAAGAATGAACAAGGATCAATGATCAATGAACAATGAACGATGAAGAATGAACAAGGATCAATGAGCATTATAGAATGAATGATGAAAAATGAAAAAGAATCAAAGATCAATAATGAATGAACGATGAAGAATGAACATGGATCAATGAGCATTGTAGAACGAACGATGAAGAATGAACAAGGATCAATGATCATTGAAGAATGAACGATGAAGAATGAACAAGGATCAATGAGCATTGTAGAATGAACGATGAAAAATGAATAAGAATCAATGATCAATAATGAATGAACGATGAAGAATGAACATGGATCAATGAGCATTGTAGAATGAACGATGAAGAATGAACAAGGAGCAATGATCATTGTAGAATGAACGATGAAGAATGAACAAGGATCAATGATCAATAATAAATGAACAAGGATCAATGAGCATTGTAGAATGAACGATGAAGAATGAACAAGGAGCAATGATCAATAATGAATGAATGATGAAGAATGAACAAGGATCAATGATCATTGAAGAATGAACGATGAAGAATGAACAAGGATCAATGATCATTGAAGAATGAACGACGAAGAATGAACAAGGTTCAATGATCATTGAAGAATGAACAATAAAGAATGAACAAGGATCAATTATCAATGAACAATGAACAATGAAGAATGAACAAGGTTCAATGATCATTGAAGAATGAACGATTAAGAATGAACAAGGATCAATTATCAATGAACAATGAACGATGAAGAATGAACAAGGATCAATGATCAATAATGAATGAACGATGAAGAATGAACAAGGATCATTGAGCATTGTAGAATGAACGATGTAGAATGAACAAGGATCAATGATTATTGAAGAATGAACGATGAAGAATGAACAAGGATCAATGATCAATGAACAATGAACGATGAAGAATGAACAAGGATCAATGAGCATTATAGAATGAACGATGAAAAATGAATAAGAATCAAAGATCAATAATGAATGAACGATGAAGAATGAACATGGATCAACAAGCATTGTAGAACGAACGATGAAGAATGAACAAGGATCAATGATCATTGAAGAATGAACGATGAAGAATGAACAAGGATCAATGATCATTGAAGAATGAACGACGAAGAATGAACAAGGTTCAATGATCATTGAAGAATGAACAATAAAGAATGAACAAGGATCAATGAGCATTGTAGAATGAACGATGAAGAATGAACATGGATCAATGATCAATAATGAATGAATGATGAAGAATGAACAAGGATCATTGAGCATTGTAGAATGAACGATGTAGAATGAACAAGGATCAATGATTATTGAAGAATGAACGATGAAGAATGAACAAGGATCAATGATCAATGAACAATGAACGATGAAGAATGAACAAGGATCAATGAGCATTATAGAATGAATGATGAAAAATGAATAAGAATCAAAGATCAATAATGAATGAACGATGAAGAATGAACATGGATCAATGAGCATTGTAGAACGAACGATGAAGAATGAACAAGGATCAATGATCATTGAAGAATGAACGATGAAGAATGAACAAGGATCAATGAGCATTGTAGAATGAACGATGAAGAATGAACATGGATCAATGATCAATAATGAATGAATGATGAAGAATGAACAAGGATCATTGAGCATTGTAGAATGAACGATGTAGAATGAACAAGGATCAATGATTATTGAAGAATGAACGATGAAGAATGAACAAGGATCAATGATCAATGAACAATGAACGATGAAGAATGAACAAGGATCAATGAGCATTGTAGAATGAACGATGAAGAATGAACAAGGATCAATGATCAATAATGAATGAACGATGAAGAATCAACAAGGATCATTGAGCATTGTAGAACGAACGATGAAGAATGAACAAGGATCAATGATCATTGAAGAATGAACGATGAAGAATGAACAAGGATCAATGAGCATTGTAGAATGAACGATGAAAAATGAATAAGAATCAATGATCAATAATGAATGAACGATGAAGAATGAACATGGATCAATGAGCATTGTAGAATGAACGATGAAGAATGAACAAGGAGCAATAATCATTGTAGAATGAACGATGAAGAATGAACAAGGATCAATGATCAATAATGAATGAACAAGGATCAATGAGCATTGTAGAATGAACGATGAAGAATGAACAAGGAGCAATGATCAATAATGAATGAAAGATGAAGAATGAACAAGGATCAATGATCATTGAAGAATGAACGATGAAGAATGAACAAGGATCAATGATCATTGAAGAATGAACGACGAAGAATGAACAAGGTTCAATGATCATTGAAGGATGAACAATAAAGAATGAACAAGGATCAATCATCAATGAACAATGAACAATGAAGAATGAACAAGGATCAATGAGCATTGTAGAATGAACGATGAAGAATGAACAAGGATCAATGATAGATAATGAATGAACGATGAAGAATGAACAAGGATCATTGAGCATTATAGAACGAACGATGAAGAATGAACAAGGATCAATGATCATTGAAGAATGAACGATGAAGAATGAACAAGGATGATTGATCAATGAACAATGAACAATGAAGAATGAACAAGGATCAATGATCATTGAAGAATAAACGATGAAGAATGAACAAGGATCAATGATCAATGAACAATGAACGATGAAGAATGAACAAGGATCAATGAGCATTGTAGAATGAACGATGAAGAATGAACATGGATCAATGAGCATTGTAGAATGAACGATGAAGAATGAACAAGGAGCCATGATCATTGTAGAATGAACGATGAAGAATGAACAAGGATCAATGATCAATAATGAATGAATGATGAAGAATGAACAAGGATCATTGAGCATTGTAGAATGAACGATGTAGAATGAACAAGGATCAATGATTATTGAAGAATGAACGATGAAGAATGAACAAGGATCAATGATCAATGAACAATGAACGATGAAGAATGAACAAGGATCAATGATCATTGAAGAATGAACGATGAAGAATGAACAAGGATCAATGATCATTGAAGAATGAACGACGAAGAATGAACAAGGTTCAATGATCATTGAAGAATGAACAATAAAGAATGAACAAGGATCAATGAGCATTGTAGAATGAACGATGAAGAATGAACATGGATCAATGATCAATAATGAATGAATGATGAAGAATGAACAAGGATCATTGAGCATTGTAGAATGAACGATGTAGAATGAACAAGGATCAATGATTATTGAAGAATGAACGATGAAGAATGAACAAGGATCAATGATCAATGAACAATGAACGATGAAGAATGAACAAGGATCAATGAGCATTATAGAATGAATGATGAAAAATGAACAAGAATCAAAGATCAATAATGAATGAACGATGAAGAATGAACATGGATCAATGAGCATTGTAGAACGAACGATGAAGAATGAACAAGGATCAATGATCATTGAAGAATGAACGATGAAGAATGAACAAGGATCAATGAGCATTGTAGAATGAACGATGAAAAATGAATAAGAATCAATGATCAATAATGAATGAACGATGAAGAATGAACATGGATCAATGAGCATTGTAGAATGAACGATGAAGAATGAACAAGGAGCAATGATCATTGTAGAATGAACGATGAAGAATGAACAAGGATCAATGATCAATAATAAATGAACAAGGATCAATGAGCATTGTAGAATGAACGATGAAGAATGAACAAGGAGCAATGATCAATAATGAATGAATGATGAAGAATGAACAAGGATCAATGATCATTGAAGAATGAACGACGAAGAATGAACAAGGTTCAATGATCATTGAAGAATGAACGATGAAGAATGAACAAGGATCAATGAGCATTGTAGAATGAACGATGAAGAATGAACAAGGAGCAATGATCATTGTAGAATGAACGATGAAGAATGAACAAGGATCAATTATCAATAATGAATGAACAAGGATCAATGAGCATTGTAGAATGAACGATGAAGAATGAACAAGGAGCAATGATCAATAATGAATGAATGATGAAGAATGAACAAGGATCAATGATCATTGAAGAATGAACGACGAAGAATGAACAAGGTTCAATGATCATTGAAGAATGAACAATAAAGAATGAACAAGGATCAATTATCAATGAACAATGAACAATGAAGAATGAACAAGGATCAATGAGCATTGTAGAATGAACGATGAAGAATGAACAAGGATCAATGATCAATAATGAATGAACGATGAAGAATGAACAAGGATCATTGAGCATTGTAGAATGAACGATGTAGAATGAACAAGGATCAATGATTATTGAAGAATGAACGATGAAGAATGAACAAGGATCAATGATCAATGAAAAATGAACGACGAAGAATGAACAAGGTTCAATGATCATTGAAGAATGAACGATAAAGAGTGAACAAGGATCAATTATCAATGAACAATGAACGATGAAAAATGAACAAGGATCAATGAGCATTGTAGAATGAACGATGAAGAATGAACAAGGATCAATGATCATTGAAGAATGAACGATAAAAAATGAACAAGGATCAATGATCAATAATGAATGAACAATGAAGAATGAACAAGGATCAATGAGCATTGTAGAATGAATGATGAAGAATGAACATGGAGCAATGATCAATAATGAATGAATAATGAAGAATGAACAAGGATCAATGATCATTGAAGAATGAACGATGAAGAATGAACAAGGATCAATGATCATTGAAGAATGAACGACGAAGAATGAACAAGGTTCAATGATCATTGAATAATGAACGATAAAGAGTGAACAAGGATCAATTATCAATGAACAATGAACGATGAAAAATGAACAAGGATCAATGAGCATTGTAGAACGAACGATGAAGAATGAACAAGGATCAGTGATCATTGAAGAATGAACGATGAAGAATGAACAAGGATCAATGAGCATTGTAGAATGAACGATGAAGAATGAACAAGGAGCAATGATCATTGTAGAATGAACGATGAAGAATGAAAAGGATCAATGATCAATAATGAATGAACGATGAAGAATGAACAAGGATCAATGAGCATTGTAGAATGAACGATGAAGAATGAACAAGGATCAATGATCAATAATGAATGAACGATGAAGAATGAACATGGATCAATGAGCATTGTAGAATGAACGATGAAGAATGAACAAGGAGCAATGATCATTGTAGAATGAACGATGAAGAATGAACAAGGATCAATGATCAATAATGAATGAATAATGAAGAATGAACAAGGATCAATGAGCATTGTAGAATGAACAAGGAGCAATGATCAATAATGAATAAATGATGAAGAATGAACAAGGATCAATGATCATTGAAGAATGAAAGATGAAGAATGAACAAGGATGATCATTGAAGAATGAACGACAAAGAATAAACAAGGTTCAATGTTCATTGAAGAATGAACAATAAAGAATGAACAAGGATCAATTATTAATGAACAATGAACAATGAAGAATGAACAAGGATTAATGAGCATTGTAGAATGAACGATGAAGAATGAACAAGGATCAATGATCAATAATGAATGAATGATGAAGAATGAACAAGGATCATTGAGCATTGTAGAATGAACGATGTAGAATGAACAAGGATCAATGATTATTGAATAGAATGAACGATGAAAAATGAATAAGAATCAATGATCAATAATGAATGAACGATGAAGAATGAACATGGATCAATGAGCATTGTAGAATGAACGATGAAGAATGAACAAGGAGCAATGATCATTGTAGAATGAACGATGAAGAATGAACAAGGATCAATGATCAATAATGAATGAACAAGGATCAATGAGCATTGTAGAATGAACGATGAAGAATGAACAAGAAGCAATGATCAATAATGAATGAATGATGAAGAATGAACAAGGTTCAATGATCATTGAAGAATGAACAAGGATCAATTATCAATGAACAATGAACGATGAAGAATGAACAAGGATCAATGAGCATTGTAGAATGAACGATGAAGAATGAACAAGGATCAATGATCAATAATGAATGAATGATGAAGAATGAACAAGGATCATTGAGCATTGTAGAATGAACGATGTAGAATGAACAAGGATCAATGATTATTGAAGAATGAACGATGAAGAATGAACAAGGATCAATGATCAATGAACAATGAACGATGAAGAATGAACAAGGATCAATGAGCATTGTAGAATGAACGATGAAGAATGAACATGGATCAATGAGCATTGTAGAATGAACGATGAAGAATGAACAAGGAGCAATGATCATTGTAGAATGAACGATGAAGAATGAATAAGGATCAATGATATATAATGAATGAATGATGAAGAATGAACAAGGATCATTGAGCATTGTAGAATGAACGATGTAGAATGAACAAGGATCAATGATTATTGAAGAATGAACGATGAAGAATGAACAAGGATCAATGATCAATGAACAATGAACGATGAAGAATGAACAAGGATCAATGAGCATTGTAGAATGAACGATGAAGAATGAACAAGGATCAATGATCAATAATGAATGAACGATGAAGAATCAACAAGGATCATTGAGCATTGTAGAACGAACGATGAAGAATGAACAAGGATCAATGATCATTGAAGAATGAACGATGAAGAATGAACAAGGATCAATGAGCATTGTAGAATGAACGATGAAAAATGAATAAGAATCAATGATCAATAATGAATGAACGATGAAGAATGAACATGGATCAATGAGCATTGTAGAATGAACGATGAAGAATGAACAAGGAGCAATAATCATTGTAGAATGAACGATGAAGAATGAACAAGGATCAATGATCAATAATGAATGAACAAGGATCAATGAGCATTGTAGAATGAACGATGAAGAATGAACAAGGAGCAATGATCAATAATGAATGAAAGATGAAGAATGAACAAGGATCAATGATCATTGAAGAATGAACGATGAAGAATGAACAAGGATCAATGATCATTGAAGAATGAACGACGAAGAATGAACAATAAAGAATGAACAAGGATCAATCATCAATGAACAATGAACAATGAAGAATGAACAAGGATCAATGAGCATTGTAGAATGAACGATGAAGAATGAACAAGGATCAATGATAGATAATGAATGAACGATGAAGAATGAACAAGGATCATTGAGCATTATAGAACGAACGATGAAGAATGAACAAGGATCAATGATCATTGAAGAATGAACGATGAAGAATGAACAAGGATGATTGATCAATGAACAATGAACAATGAAGAATGAACAAGGATCAATGATCATTGAAGAATAAACGATGAAGAATGAACAAGGATCAATGATCAATGAACAATGAACGATGAAGAATGAACAAGGATCAATGAGCATTGTAGAATGAACGATGAAGAATGAACAAGGATCAATGATCAATAATGAATGAATGATGAAGAATGAACAAGGATCATTGAGCATTGTAGAATGAACGATGTAGAATGAACAAGGATCAATGATTATTGAAGAATGAACGATGAAGAATGAACAAGGATCAATGATCAATGAACAATGAACGATGAAGAATGAACAAGGATCAATGAGCATTGTAGAATGAACGATGAAGAATGAACATGGATCAATGAGCATTGTAGAATGAACGATGAAGAATGAACAAGGAGCAATGATCATTGTAGAATGAACGATGAAGAATGAACAAGGATCAATGATCAATAATGAATGAACAAGGATCAATGAGCATTGTAGAATGAACGATGAAGAATGAACAAGAAGCAATGATCAATAATGAATGAATGATGAAGAATGAACAAGGTTCAATGATCATTGAAGAATGAACAAGGATCAATTATCAATGAACAATGAACGATGAAGAATGAACAAGGATCAATGAGCATTGTAGAATGAACGATGAAGAATGAACAAGGATCAATGATCAATAATGAATGAATGATGAAGAATGAACAAGGATCATTGAGCATTGTAGAATGAACGATGTAGAATGAACAAGGATCAATGATTATTGAAGAATGAACGATGAAGAATGAACAAGGATCAATGATCAATGAACAATGAACGATGAAGAATGAACAAGGATCAATGAGCATTGTAGAATGAACGATGAAGAATGAACATGGATCAATGAGCATTGTAGAATGAACGATGAAGAATGAACAAGGAGCAATGATCATTGTAGAATGAACGATGAAGAATGAACAAGGATCAATGATCAATAATGAATGAATGATGAAGAATGAACAAGGATCATTGAGCATTGTAGAATGAACGATGTAGAATGAACAAGGATCAATGATTATTGAAGAATGAACGATGAAGAATGAACAAGGATCAATGATCAATGAACAATGAACGATGAAGAATGAACAAGGATCAATGAGCATTGTAGAATGAACGATGAAGAATGAACAAGGATCAATGATCAATAATGAATGAACGATGAAGAATCAACAAGGATCATTGAGCATTGTAGAACGAACGATGAAGAATGAACAAGGATCAATGATCATTGAAGAATGAACGATGAAGAATCAACAAGGATCAATGAGCATTGTAGGATGAACGATGAAAAATGAATAAGAATCAATGATCAATAATGAATGAACGATGAAGAATGAACATGGATCAATGAGCATTGTAGAATGAACGATGAAGAATGAACAAGGAGCAATAATCATTGTAGAATGAACGATGAAGAATGAACAAGGATCAATGATCAATAATGAATGAACAAGGATCAATGAGCATTGTAGAATGAACGATGAAGAATGAACAAGGAGCAATGATCAATAATGAATGAAAGATGAAGAATGAACAAGGATCAATGATCATTGAAGAATGAACGATGAAGAATGAACAAGGATCAATGATCATTGAAGAATGAACGACGAAGAATGAACAAGGTTCAATGATCATTGAAGGATGAACAATAAAGAATGAACAAGGATCAATCATCAATGAACAATGAACAATGAAGAATGAACAAGGATCAATGAGCATTGTAGAATGAACGATGAAGAATGAACAAGGATCAATGATAGATAATGAATGAACGATGAAGAATGAACAAGGATCATTGAGCATTATAGAACGAACGATGAAGAATGAACAAGGATCAATGATCATTGAAGAATGAACGATGAAGAATGAACAAGGATGATTGATCAATGAACAATGAACAATGAAGAATGAACAAGGATCAATGATCATTGAAGAATAAACGATGAAGAATGAACAAGGATCAATGATCAATGAACAATGAACGATGAAGAATGAACAAGGATCAATGAGCATTGTAGAATGAACGATGAAGAATGAACAAGGATCAATGATCAATAATGAATGAATGATGAAGAATGAACAAGGATCATTGAGCATTGTAGAATGAACGATGTAGAATGAACAAGGATCAATGATTATTGAAGAATGAACGATGAAGAATGAACAAGGATCAATGATCAATGAACAATGAACGATGAAGAATGAACAAGGATCAATGAGCATTGTAGAATGAACGATGAAGAATGAACATGGATCAATGAGCATTGTAGAATGAACGATGAAGAATGAACAAGGAGCAATGATCATTGTAGAATGAACGATGAAGAATGAACAAGGATCAATGATCAATAATGAATGAACAAGGATCAATGAGCATTGTAGAATGAACGATGAAGAATGAACAAGAAGCAATGATCAATAATGAATGAATGATGAAGAATGAACAAGGTTCAATGATCATTGAAGAATGAACAAGGATCAATTATCAATGAACAATGAACGATGAAGAATGAACAAGGATCAATGAGCATTGTAGAATGAACGATGAAGAATGAACAAGGATCAATGATCAATAATGAATGAATGATGAAGAATGAACAAGGATCATTGAGCATTGTAGAATGAACGATGTAGAATGAACAAGGATCAATGATTATTGAAGAATGAACGATGAAGAATGAACAAGGATCAATGATCAATGAACAATGAACGATGAAGAATGAACAAGGATCAATGAGCATTGTAGAATGAACGATGAAGAATGAACATGGATCAATGAGCATTGTAGAATGAACGATGAAGAATGAACAAGGAGCAATGATCATTGTAGAATGAACGATGAAGAATGAACAAGGATCAATGATCAATAATGAATGAATGATGAAGAATGAACAAGGATCATTGAGCATTGTAGAATGAACGATGTAGAATGAACAAGGATCAATGATTATTGAAGAATGAACGATGAAGAATGAACAAGGATCAATGATCAATGAACAATGAACGATGAAGAATGAACAAGGATCAATGAGCATTGTAGAATGAACGATGAAGAATGAACAAGGATCAATGATCAATAATGAATGAACGATGAAGAATCAACAAGGATCATTGAGCATTGTAGAACGAACGATGAAGAATGAACAAGGATCAATGATCATTGAAGAATGAACGATGAAGAATGAACAAGGATCAATGAGCATTGTAGAATGAACGATGAAAAATGAATAAGAATCAATGATCAATAATGAATGAACGATGAAGAATGAACATGGATCAATGAGCATTGTAGAATGAACGATGAAGAATGAACAAGGAGCAATAATCATTGTAGAATGAACGATGAAGAATGAACAAGGATCAATGATCAATAATGAATGAACAAGGATCAATGAGCATTGTAGAATGAACGATGAAGAATGAACAAGGAGCAATGATCAATAATGAATGAAAGATGAAGAATGAACAAGGATCAATGATCATTGAAGAATGAACGATGAAGCATGAACAAGGATCAATGATCATTGAAGAATGAACGACGAAGAATGAACAAGGTTCAATGATCATTGAAGGATGAACAATAAAGAATGAACAAGGATCAATCATCAATGAACAATGAACAATGAAGAATGAACAAGGATCAATGAGCATTGTAGAATGAACGATGAAGAATGAACAAGGATCAATGATAGATAATGAATGAACGATGAAGAATGAACAAGGATCATTGAGCATTATAGAACGAACGATGAAGAATGAACAAGGATCAATGATCATTGAAGAATGAACGATGAAGAATGAACAAGGATGATTGATCAATGAACAATGAACAATGAAGAATGAACAAGGATCAATGATCATTGAAGAATAAACGATGAAGAATGAACAAGGATCAATGATCAATGAACAATGAACGATGAAGAATGAACAAGGATCAATGAGCATTGTAGAATGAACGATGAAGAATGAACATGGATCAATGAGCATTGTAGAATGAACGATGAAGAATGAACAAGGAGCCATGATCATTGTAGAATGAACGATGAAGAATGAACAAGGATCAATGATCAATAATGAATGAATGATGAAGAATGAACAAGGATCATTGAGCATTGTAGAATGAACGATGTAGAATGAACAAGGATCAATGATTATTGAAGAATGAACGATGAAGAATGAACAAGGATCAATGATCAATGAACAATGAACGATGAAGAATGAACAAGGATCAATGAGCATTATAGAATGAACGATGAAAAATGAATAAGAATCAAAGATCAATAATGAATGAACGATGAAGAATGAACATGGATCAATGAGCATTGTAGAACGAACGATGAAGAATGAACAAGGATCAATGATCATTGAAGAATGAACGATGAAGAATGAACAAGGATCAATGAGCATTGTAGAATGAACGATGATAAATGAATAAGATTCAATGATCAATAATGAATGAACGATGAAGAATGAACATGGATCAATGAGCATTGTAGAATGAACGATGAAGAATGAACAAGGAGCAATAATCATTGTAGAATGAACGATGAAGAATGAACAAGGATCAATGATCAATAATGAATGAATGATGAAGAATGAACAAGGATCATTGAGCATTGTAGAATGAACGATGTAGAATGAACAAGGATCAATGATTATTGAAGAATGAACGATGAAGAATGAACAAGGATCAATGAGCATTGTAGAATGAACGATGAAGAATGAACATGGATCGATGAGCATTGTAGAATGAACGATGAAGAATGAACAAGGAGCCATGATCATTGTAGAATGAACGATGAAGAATGAACAAGGATCAATGATCAATAATGAATGAATGATGAAGAATGAACAAGGATCATTGAGCATTGTAGAATGAACGATGTAGAATGAACAAGGATCAATGATTATTGAAGAATGAACGATGAAGAATGAACAAGGATCAATGATCAATGAACAATGAACGATGAAGAATGAACAAGGATCAATGATCATTGAAGAATGAACGATGAAGAATGAACAAGGATCAATGATCATTGAAGAATGAACGACGAAGAATGAACAAGGTTCAATGATCATTGAAGAATGAACAATAAAGAATGAACAAGGATCAATGAGCATTGTAGAATGAACGATGAAGAATGAACATGGATCAATGATCAATAATGAATGAATGATGAAGAATGAACAAGGATCATTGAGCATTGTAGAATGAACGATGTAGAATGAACAAGGATCAATGATTATTGAAGAATGAACGATGAAGAATGAACAAGGATCAATGATCAATGAACAATGAACGATGAAGAATGAACAAGGATCAATGAGCATTATAGAATGAATGATGAAAAATGAATAAGAATCAAAGATCAATAATGAATGAACGATGAAGAATGAACATGGATCAATGAGCATTGTAGAACGAACGATGAAGAATGAACAAGGATCAATGATCATTGAAGAATGAACGATGAAGAATGAACAAGGATCAATGAGCATTGTAGAATGAACGATGAAAAATGAATAAGAATCAATGATCAATAATGAATGAACGATGAAGAATGAACATGGATCAATGAGCATTGTAGAATGAACGATGAAGAATGAACAAGGAGCAATGATCATTGTAGAATGAACGATGAAGAATGAACAAGGATCAATGATCAATAATAAATGAACAAGGATCAATGAGCATTGTAGAATGAACGATGAAGAATGAACAAGGAGCAATGATCAATAATGAATGAATGATGAAGAATGAACAAGGATCAATGATCATTGAAGAATGAACGACGAAGAATGAACAAGGTTCAATGATCATTGAAGAATGAACGATGAAGAATGAACAAGGATCAATGAGCATTGTAGAATGAACGATGAAGAATGAACAAGGAGCAATGATCATTGTAGAATGAACGATGAAGAATGAACAAGGATCAATGATCAATAATGAATGAACAAGGATCAATGAGCATTGTAGAATGAACGATGAAGAATGAACAAGGAGCAATGATCAATAATGAATGAATGATGAAGAATGAACAAGGATCAATGATCAATAATGAATGAACGATGAAGAATGAACAAGGATCATTGAGCATTGTAGAATGAACGATGTAGAATGAACAAGGATCAATGATTATTGAAGAATGAACGATGAAGAATGAACAAGGATCAATGATCAATGAACAATGAACGATGAAGAATGAACAAGGATCAATGAGCATTGTAGAATGAACGATGAAGAATGAACAAGGATCAATGATCAATAATGAATGAACGATGAAGAATCAACAAGGATCATTGAGCATTGTAGAACGAACGATGAAGAATGAACAAGGATCAATGATCATTGAAGAATGAATGATGAAGAATGAACAAGGATCAATGAGCATTGTAGAATGAACGATGAAAAATGAATAAGAATCAATGATCAATAATGAATGAACGATGAAGAATGAACATGGATCAATGAGCATTGTAGAATGAACGATGAAGAATGAACAAGGAGCAATAATCATTGTAGAATGAACGATGAAGAATGAACAAGGATCAATGATCAATAATGAATGAACAAGGATCAATGAGCATTGTAGAATGAACGATGAAGAATGAACAAGGAGCAATGATCAATAATGAATGAAAGATGAAGAATGAACAAGGATCAATGATCATTGAAGAATGAACGATGAAGAATGAACAAGGATCAATGATCATTGAAGAATGAACGACGAAGAATGAACAAGGTTCAATGATCATTGAAGGATGAACAATAAAGAATGAACAAGGATCAATCATCAATGAACAATGAACAATGAAGAATGAACAAGGATCAATGAGCATTGTAGAATGAACGATGAAGAATGAACAAGGATCAATGATAGATAATGAATGAACGATGAAGAATGAACAAGGATCATTGAGCATTATAGAACGAACGATGAAGAATGAACAAGGATCAATGATCATTGAAGAATGAACGATGAAGAATGAACAAGGATGATTGATCAATGAACAATGAACAATGAAGAATGAACAAGGATCAATGATCATTGAAGAATAAACGATGAAGAATGAACAAGGATCAATGATCAATGAACAATGAACGATGAAGAATGAACAAGGATCAATGAGCATTGTAGAATGAACGATGAAGAATGAACAAGGATCAATGATCAATAATGAATGAATGATGAAGAATGAACAAGGATCATTGAGCATTGTAGAATGAACGATGTAGAATGAACAAGGATCAATGATTATTGAAGAATGAACGATGAAGAATGAACAAGGATCAATGATCAATGAACAATGAACGATGAAGAATGAACAAGGATCAATGAGCATTGTAGAATGAACGATGAAGAATGAACATGGATCAATGAGCATTGTAGAATGAACGATGAAGAATGAACAAGGAGCAATGATCATTGTAGAATGAACGATGAAGAATGAACAAGGATCAATGATCAATAATGAATGAACAAGGATCAATGAGCATTGTAGAATGAACGATGAAGAATGAACAAGAAGCAATGATCAATAATGAATGAATGATGAAGAATGAACAAGGTTCAATGATCATTGAAGAATGAACAAGGATCAATTATCAATGAACAATGAACGATGAAGAATGAACAAGGATCAATGAGCATTGTAGAATGAACGATGAAGAATGAACAAGGATCAATGATCAATAATGAATGAATGATGAAGAATGAACAAGGATCATTGAGCATTGTAGAATGAACGATGTAGAATGAACAAGGATCAATGATTATTGAAGAATGAACGATGAAGAATGAACAAGGATCAATGATCAATGAACAATGAACGATGAAGAATGAACAAGGATCAATGAGCATTGTAGAATGAACGATGAAGAATGAACATGGATCAATGAGCATTGTAGAATGAACGATGAAGAATGAACAAGGAGCAATGATCATTGTAGAATGAACGATGAAGAATGAACAAGGATCAATGATCAATAATGAATGAATGATGAAGAATGAACAAGGATCATTGAGCATTGTAGAATGAACGATGTAGAATGAACAAGGATCAATGATTATTGAAGAATGAACGATGAAGAATGAACAAGGATCAATGATCAATGAACAATGAACGATGAAGAATGAACAAGGATCAATGAGCATTGTAGAATGAACGATGAAGAATGAACAAGGATCAATGATCAATAATGAATGAACGATGAAGAATCAACAAGGATCATTGAGCATTGTAGAACGAACGATGAAGAATGAACAAGGATCAATGATCATTGAAGAATGAACGATGAAGAATGAACAAGGATCAATGAGCATTGTAGAATGAACGATGAAAAATGAATAAGAATCAATGATCAATAATGAATGAACGATGAAGAATGAACATGGATCAATGAGCATTGTAGAATGAACGATGAAGAATGAACAAGGAGCAATAATCATTGTAGAATGAACGATGAAGAATGAACAAGGATCAATGATCAATAATGAATGAACAAGGATCAATGAGCATTGTAGAATGAACGATGAAGAATGAACAAGGAGCAATGATCAATAATGAATGAAAGATGAAGAATGAACAAGGATCAATGATCATTGAAGAATGAACGATGAAGCATGAACAAGGATCAATGATCATTGAAGAATGAACGACGAAGAATGAACAAGGTTCAATGATCATTGAAGGATGAACAATAAAGAATGAACAAGGATCAATCATCAATGAACAATGAACAATGAAGAATGAACAAGGATCAATGAGCATTGTAGAATGAACGATGAAGAATGAACAAGGATCAATGATAGATAATGAATGAACGATGAAGAATGAACAAGGATCATTGAGCATTATAGAACGAACGATGAAGAATGAACAAGGATCAATGATCATTGAAGAATGAATGATGAAGAATGAACAAGGATGATTGATCAATGAACAATGAACAATGAAGAATGAACAAGGATCAATGATCATTGAAGAATAAACGATGAAGAATGAACAAGGATCAATGATCAATGAACAATGAACGATGAAGAATGAACAAGGATCAATGAGCATTGTAGAATGAACGATGAAGAATGAACATGGATCAATGAGCATTGTAGAATGAACGATGAAGAATGAACAAGGAGCCATGATCATTGTAGAATGAACGATGAAGAATGAACAAGGATCAATGATCAATAATGAATGAATGATGAAGAATGAACAAGGATCATTGAGCATTGTAGAATGAACGATGTAGAATGAACAAGGATCAATGATTATTGAAGAATGAACGATGAAGAATGAACAAGGATCAATGATCAATGAACAATGAACGATGAAGAATGAACAAGGATCAATGAGCATTATAGAATGAACGATGAAAAATGAATAAGAATCAAAGATCAATAATGAATGAACGATGAAGAATGAACATGGATCAATGAGCATTGTAGAACGAACGATGAAGAATGAACAAGGATCAATGATCATTGAAGAATGAACGATGAAGAATGAACAAGGATCAATGAGCATTGTAGAATGAACGATGAAAAATGAATAAGAATCAATGATCAATAATGAATGAACGATGAAGAATGAACATGGATCAATGAGCATTGTAGAATGAACGATGAAGAATGAACAAGGAGCAATAATCATTGTAGAATGAACGATGAAGAATGAACAAGGATCAATGATCAATAATGAATGAATGATGAAGAATGAACAAGGATCATTGAGCATTGTAGAATGAACGATGTAGAATGAACAAGGATCAATGATTATTGAAGAATGAACGATGAAGAATGAACAAGGATCAATGAGCATTGTAGAATGAACGATGAAGAATGAACATGGATCAATGAGCATTGTAGAATGAACGATGAAGAATGAACAAGGAGCCATGATCATTGTAGAATGAACGATGAAGAATGAACAAGGATCAATGATCAATAATGAATGAATGATGAAGAATGAACAAGGATCATTGAGCATTGTAGAATGAACGATGTAGAATGAACAAGGATCAATGATTATTGAAGAATGAACGATGAAGAATGAACAAGGATCAATGATCAATGAACAATGAACGATGAAGAATGAACAAGGATCAATGATCATTGAAGAATGAACGATGAAGAATGAACAAGGATCAATGATCATTGAAGAATGAACGACGAAGAATGAACAAGGTTCAATGATCATTGAAGAATGAACAATAAAGAATGAACAAGGATCAATGAGCATTGTAGAATGAACGATGAAGAATGAACATGGATCAATGATCAATAATGAATGAATGATGAAGAATGAACAAGGATCATTGAGCATTGTAGAATGAACGATGTAGAATGAACAAGGATCAATGATTATTGAAGAATGAACGATGAAGAATGAACAAGGATCAATGATCAATGAACAATGAACGATGAAGAATGAACAAGGATCAATGAGCATTATAGAATGAATGATGAAAAATGAATAAGAATCAAAGATCAATAATGAATGAACGATGAAGAATGAACATGGATCAATGAGCATTGTAGAACGAACGATGAAGAATGAACAAGGATCAATGATCATTGAAGAATGAACGATGAAGAATGAACAAGGATCAATGAGCATTGTAGAATGAACGATGAAAAATGAATAAGAATCAATGATCAATAATGAATGAACGATGAAGAATGAACATGGATCAATGAGCATTGTAGAATGAACGATGAAGAATGAACAAGGAGCAATGATCATTGTAGAATGAACGATGAAGAATGAACAAGGATCAATGATCAATAATAAATGAACAAGGATCAATGAGCATTGTAGAATGAACGATGAAGAATGAACAAGGAGCAATGATCAATAATGAATGAATGATGAAGAATGAACAAGGATCAATGATCATTGAAGAATGAACGACGAAGAATGAACAAGGTTCAATGATCATTGAAGAATGAACGATGAAGAATGAACAAGGATCAATGAGCATTGTAGAATGAACGATGAAGAATGAACAAGGAGCAATGATCATTGTAGAATGAACGATGAAGAATGAACAAGGATCAATGATCAATAATGAATGAACAAGGATCAATGAGCATTGTAGAATGAACGATGAAGAATGAACAAGGAGCAATGATCAATAAGGAATGAATGATGAAGAATGAACAAGGATCAATGATCAATAATGAATGAACGATGAAGAATGAACAAGGATCATTGAGCATTGTAGAATGAACGATGTAGAATGAACAAGGATCAATGATTATTGAAGAATGAACGATGAAGAATGAACAAGGATCAATGATCAATGAACAATGAACGATGAAGAATGAACAAGGATCAATGAGCATTGTAGAATGAACGATGAAGAATGAACAAGGATCAATGATCAATAATGAATGAACGATGAAGAATCAACAAGGATCATTGAGCATTGTAGAACGAACGATGAAGAATGAACAAGGATCAATGATCATTGAAGAATGAACGATGAAGAATGAACAAGGATCAATGAGCATTGTAGAATGAACGATGAAAAATGAATAAGAATCAATGATCAATAATGAATGAACGATGAAGAATGAACATGGATCAATGAGCATTGTAGAATGAACGATGAAGAATGAACAAGGAGCAATAATCATTGTAGAATGAACGATGAAGAATGAACAAGGATCAATGATCAATAATGAATGAACAAGGATCAATGAGCATTGTAGAATGAACGATGAAGAATGAACAAGGAGCAATGATCAATAATGAATGAAAGATGAAGAATGAACAAGGTTCAATGATCATTGAAGAATGAACGATGAAGAATGAACAAGGATCAATGATCATTGAAGAATGAACGACGAAGAATGAACAAGGTTCAATGATCATTGAAGGATGAACAATAAAGAATGAACAAGGATCAATCATCAATGAACAATGAACAATGAAGAATGAACAAGGATCAATGAGCATTGTAGAATGAACGATGAAGAATGAACAAGGATCAATGATAGATAATGAATGAACGATGAAGAATGAACAAGGATCATTGAGCATTATAGAACGAACGATGAAGAATGAACAAGGATCAATGATCATTGAAGAATGAACGATGAAGAATGAACAAGGATGATTGATCAATGAACAATGAACAATGAAGAATGAACAAGGATCAATGATCATTGAAGAATAAACGATGAAGAATGAACAAGGATCAATGATCAATGAACAATGAACGATGAAGAATGAACAAGGATCAATGAGCATTGTAGAATGAACGATGAAGAATGAACAAGGATCAATGATCAATAATGAATGAATGATGAAGAATGAACAAGGATCATTGAGCATTGTAGAATGAACGATGTAGAATGAACAAGGATCAATGATTATTGAAGAATGAACGATGAAGAATGAACAAGGATCAATGATCAATGAACAATGAACGATGAAGAATGAACAAGGATCAATGAGCATTGTAGAATGAACGATGAAGAATGAACATGGATCAATGAGCATTGTAGAATGAACGATGAAGAATGAACAAGGAGCAATGATCATTGTAGAATGAACGATGAAGAATGAACAAGGATCAATGATCAATAATGAATGAACAAGGATCAATGAGCATTGTAGAATGAACGATGAAGAATGAACAAGAAGCAATGATCAATAATGAATGAATGATGAAGAATGAACAAGGTTCAATGATCATTGAAGAATGAACAAGGATCAATTATCAATGAACAATGAACGATGAAGAATGAACAAGGATCAATGAGCATTGTAGAATGAACGATGAAGAATGAACAAGGATCAATGATCTATAATGAATGAATGATGAAGAATGAACAAGGATCATTGAGCATTGTAGAATGAACGATGTAGAATGAACAAGGATCAATGATTATTGAAGAATGAACGATGAAGAATGAACAAGGATCAATGATCAATGAACAATGAACGATGAAGAATGAACAAGGATCAATGAGCATTGTAGAATGAACGATGAAGAATGAACATGGATCAATGAGCATTGTAGAATGAACGATGAAGAATGAACAAGGAGCAATGATCATTGTAGAATGAACGATGAAAAATGAACAAGGATCAATGATCAATAATGAATGAATGATGAAGAATGAACAAGGATCATTGAGCATTGTAGAATGAACGATGTAGAATGAACAAGGATCAATGATTATTGAAGAATGAACGATGAAGAATGAACAAGGATCAATGATCAATGAACAATGAACGATGAAGAATGAACAAGGATCAATGAGCATTGTAGAATGAACGATGAAGAATGAACAAGGATCAATGATCAATAATGAATGAACGATGAAGAATCAACAAGGATCATTGAGCATTGTAGAACGAACGATGAAGAATGAACAAGGATCAATGATCATTGAAGAATGAACGATGAAGAATGAACAAGGATCAATGAGCATTGTAGAATGAACGATGAAAAATGAATAAGAATCAATGATCAATAATGAATGAACGATGAAGAATGAACATGGATCAATGAGCATTGTAGAATGAACGATGAAGAATGAACAAGGAGCAATAATCATTGTAGAATGAACGATGAAGAATGAACAAGGATCAATGATCAATAATGAATGAACAAGGATCAATGAGCATTGTAGAATGAACGATGAAGAATGAACAAGGAGCAATGATCAATAATGAATGAAAGATGAAGAATGAACAAGGATCAATGATCATTGAAGAATGAACGATGAAGCATGAACAAGGATCAATGATCATTGAAGAATGAACGACGAAGAATGAACAAGGTTCAATGATCATTGAAGGATGAACAATAAAGAATGAACAAGGATCAATCATCAATGAACAATGAACAATGAAGAATGAACAAGGATCAATGAGCATTGTAGAATGAACGATGAAGAATGAACAAGGATCAATGATAGATAATGAATGAACGATGAAGAATGAACAAGGATCATTGAGCATTATAGAACGAACGATGAAGAATGAACAAGGATCAATGATCATTGAAGAATGAACGATGAAGAATGAACAAGGATGATTGATCAATGAACAATGAACAATGAAGAATGAACAAGGATCAATGATCATTGAAGAATAAACGATGAAGAATGAACAAGGATCAATGATCAATGAACAATGAACGATGAAGAATGAACAAGGATCAATGAGCATTGTAGAATGAACGATGAAGAATGAACAAGGATCAATGATCAATAATGAATGAATGATGAAGAATGAACAAGGATCATTGAGCATTGTAGAATGAACGATGTAGAATGAACAAGGATCAATGATTATTGAAGAATGAACGATGAAGAATGAACAAGGATCAATGATCAATGAACAATGAACGATGAAGAATGAACAAGGATCAATGAGCATTGTAGAATGAACGATGAAGAATGAACATGGATCAATGAGCATTGTAGAATGAACGATGAAGAATGAACAAGGAGCAATGATCATTGTAGAATGAACGATGAAGAATGAACAAGGATCAATGATCAATAATGAATGAACAAGGATCAATGAGCATTGTAGAATGAACGATGAAGAATGAACAAGAAGCAATGATCAATAATGAATGAATGATGAAGAATGAACAAGGTTCAATGATCATTGAAGAATGAACAAGGATCAATTATCAATGAACAATGAACGATGAAGAATGAACAAGGATCAATGAGCATTGTAGAATGAACGATGAAGAATGAACAAGGATCAATGATCTATAATGAATGAATGATGAAGAATGAACAAGGATCATTGAGCATTGTAGAATGAACGATGTAGAATGAACAAGGATCAATGATTATTGAAGAATGAACGATGAAGAATGAACAAGGATCAATGATCAATGAACAATGAACGATGAAGAATGAACAAGGATCAATGAGCATTGTAGAATGAACGATGAAGAATGAACATGGATCAATGAGCATTGTAGAATGAACGATGAAGAATGAACAAGGAGCAATGATCATTGTAGAATGAACGATGAAAAATGAACAAGGATCAATGATCAATAATGAATGAATGATGAAGAATGAACAAGGATCATTGAGCATTGTAGAATGAACGATGTAGAATGAACAAGGATCAATGATTATTGAAGAATGAACGATGAAGAATGAACAAGGATCAATGATCAATGAACAATGAACGATGAAGAATGAACAAGGATCAATGAGCATTGTAGAATGAACGATGAAGAATGAACAAGGATCAATGATCAATAATGAATGAACGATGAAGAATCAACAAGGATCATTGAGCATTGTAGAACGAACGATGAAGAATGAACAAGGATCAATGATCATTGAAGAATGAACGATGAAGAATGAACAAGGATCAATGAGCATTGTAGAATGAACGATGAAAAATGAATAAGAATCAATGATCAATAATGAATGAACGATGAAGAATGAACATGGATCAATGAGCATTGTAGAATGAACGATGAAGAATGAACAAGGAGCAATAATCATTGTAGAATGAACGATGAAGAATGAACAAGGATCAATGATCAATAATGAATGAACAAGGATCAATGAGCATTGTAGAATGAACGATGAAGAATGAACAAGGAGCAATGATCAATAATGAATGAAAGATGAAGAATGAACAAGGATCAATGATCATTGAAGAATGAACGATGAAGCATGAACAAGGATCAATGATCATTGAAGAATGAACGACGAAGAATGAACAAGGTTCAATGATCATTGAAGGATGAACAATAAAGAATGAACAAGGATCAATCATCAATGAACAATGAACAATGAAGAATGAACAAGGATCAATGAGCATTGTAGAATGAACGATGAAGAATGAACAAGGATCAATGATAGATAATGAATGAACGATGAAGAATGAACAAGGATCATTGAGCATTATAGAACGAACGATGAAGAATGAACAAGGATCAATGATCATTGAAGAATGAACGATGAAGAATGAACAAGGATGATTGATCAATGAACAATGAACAATGAAGAATGAACAAGGATCAATGATCATTGAAGAATAAACGATGAAGAATGAACAAGGATCAATGATCAATGAACAATGAACGATGAAGAATGAACAAGGATCAATGAGCATTGTAGAATGAACGATGAAGAATGAACATGGATCAATGAGCATTGTAGAATGAACGATGAAGAATGAACAAGGAGCCATGATCATTGTAGAATGAACGATGAAGAATGAACAAGGATCAATGATCAATAATGAATGAATGATGAAGAATGAACAAGGATCATTGAGCATTGTAGAATGAACGATGTAGAATGAACAAGGATCAATGATTATTGAAGAATGAACGATGAAGAATGAACAAGGATCAATGATCAATGAACAATGAACGATGAAGAATGAACAAGGATCAATGAGCATTATAGAATGAACGATGAAAAATGAATAAGAATCAAAGATCAATAATGAATGAACGATGAAGAATGAACATGGATCAATGAGCATTGTAGAACGAACGATGAAGAATGAACAAGGATCAATGATCATTGAAGAATGAACGATGAAGAATGAACAAGGATCAATGAGCATTGTAGAATGAACGATGAAAAATGAATAAGAATCAATGATCAATAATGAATGAACGATGAAGAATGAACATGGATCAATGAGCATTGTAGAATGAACGATGAAGAATGAACAAGGAGCAATAATCATTGTAGAATGAACGATGAAGAATGAACAAGGATCAATGATCAATAATGAATGAATGATGAAGAATGAACAAGGATCATTGAGCATTGTAGAATGAACGATGTAGAATGAACAAGGATCAATGATTATTGAAGAATGAACGATGAAGAATGAACAAGGATCAATGAGCATTGTAGAATGAACGATGAAGAATGAACATGGATCAATGAGCATTGTAGAATGAACGATGAAGAATGAACAAGGAGCCATGATCATTGTAGAATGAACGATGAAGAATGAACAAGGATCAATGATCAATAATGAATGAATGATGAAGAATGAACAAGGATCATTGAGCATTGTAGAATGAACGATGTAGAATGAACAAGGATCAATGATTATTGAAGAATGAACGATGAAGAATGAACAAGGATCAATGATCAATGAACAATGAACGATGAAGAATGAACAAGGATCAATGATCATTGAAGAATGAACGATGAAGAATGAACAAGGATCAATGATCATTGAAGAATGAACGACGAAGAATGAACAAGGTTCAATGATCATTGAAGAATGAACAATAAAGAATGAACAAGGATCAATGAGCATTGTAGAATGAACGATGAAGAATGAACATGGATCAATGATCAATAATGAATGAATGATGAAGAATGAACAAGGATCATTGAGCATTGTAGAATGAACGATGTAGAATGAACAAGGATCAATGATTATTGAAGAATGAACGATGAAGAATGAACAAGGATCAATGATCAATGAACAATGAACGATGAAGAATGAACAAGGATCAATGAGCATTATAGAATGAATGATGAAAAATGAATAAGAATCAAAGATCAATAATGAATGAACGATGAAGAATGAACATGGATCAATGAGCATTGTAGAACGAACGATGAAGAATGAACAAGGATCAATGATCATTGAAGAATGAACGATGAAGAATGAACAAGGATCAATGAGCATTGTAGAATGAACGATGAAAAATGAATAAGAATCAATGATCAATAATGAATGAACGATGAAGAATGAACATGGATCAATGAGCATTGTAGAATGAACGATGAAGAATGAACAAGGAGCAATGATCATTGTAGAATGAACGATGAAGAATGAACAAGGATCAATGATCAATAATAAATGAACAAGGATCAATGAGCATTGTAGAATGAACGATGAAGAATGAACAAGGAGCAATGATCAATAATGAATGAATGATGAAGAATGAACAAGGATCAATGATCATTGAAGAATGAACGACGAAGAATGAACAAGGTTCAATGATCATTGAAGAATGAACGATGAAGAATGAACAAGGATCAATGAGCATTGTAGAATGAACGATGAAGAATGAACAAGGAGCAATGATCATTGTAGAATGAACGATGAAGAATGAACAAGGATCAATGATCAATAATGAATGAACAAGGATCAATGAGCATTGTAGAATGAACGATGAAGAATGAACAAGGAGCAATGATCAATAATGAATGAATGATGAAGAATGAACAAGGATCAATGATCATTGAAGAATGAACGACGAAGAATGAACAAGGTTCAATGATCATTGAAGAATGAACAATAAAGAATGAACAAGGATCAATTATCAATGAACAATGAACAATGAAGAATGAACAAGGATCAATGAGCATTGTAGAATGAACGATGAAGAATGAACAAGGATCAATGATCAATAATGAATGAACGATGAAGAATGAACAAGGATCATTGAGCATTGTAGAATGAACGATGTAGAATGAACAAGGATCAATGATTATTGAAGAATGAACGATGAAGAATGAACAAGGATCAATGATCAATGAAAAATGAACGACGAAGAATGAACAAGGTTCAATGATCATTGAAGAATGAACGATAAAGAGTGAACAAGGATCAATTATCAATGAACAATGAACGATGAAAAATGAACAAGGATCAATGAGCATTGTAGAATGAACGATGAAGAATGAACAAGGATCAATGATCATTGAAGAATGAACGATAAAAAATGAACAAGGATCAATGATCAATAATGAATGAACAATGAAGAATGAACAAGGATCAATGAGCATTGTAGAATGAATGATGAAGAATGAACATGGAGCAATGATCAATAATGAATGAATAATGAAGAATGAACAAGGATCAATGATCATTGAAGAATGAACGATGAAGAATGAACAAGGATCAATGATCATTGAAGAATGAACGACGAAGAATGAACAAGGTTCAATGATCATTGAATAATGAACGATAAAGAGTGAACAAGGATCAATTATCAATGAACAATGAACGATGAAAAATGAACAAGGATCAATGAGCATTGTAGAACGAACGATGAAGAATGAACAAGGATCAGTGATCATTGAAGAATGAACGATGAAGAATGAACAAGGATCAATGAGCATTGTAGAATGAACGATGAAGAATGAACAAGGAGCAATGATCATTGTAGAATGAACGATGAAGAATGAAAAGGATCAATGATCAATAATGAATGAACGATGAAGAATGAACAAGGATCAATGAGCATTGTAGAATGAACGATGAAGAATGAACAAGGATCAATGATCAATAATGAATGAACGATGAAGAATGAACATGGATCAATGAGCATTGTAGAATGAACGATGAAGAATGAACAAGGAGCAATGATCATTGTAGAATGAACGATGAAGAATGAACAAGGATCAATGATCAATAATGAATGAATAATGAAGAATGAACAAGGATCAATGAGCATTGTAGAATGAACAAGGAGCAATGATCAATAATGAATAAATGATGAAGAATGAACAAGGATCAATGATCATTGAAGAATGAAAGATGAAGAATGAACAAGGATGATCATTGAAGAATGAACGACGAAGAATAAACAAGGTTCAATGTTCATTGAAGAATGAACAATAAAGAATGAACAAGGATCAATTATTAATGAACAATGAACAATGAAGAATGAACAAGGATCAATGAGCATTGTAGAATGAACGATGAAGAATGAACAAGGATCAATGATCAATAATGAATGAATGATGAAGAATGAACAAGGATCATTGAGCATTGTAGAATGAACGATGTAGAATGAACAAGGATCAATGATTATTGAATAGAATGAACGATGAAAAATGAATAAGAATCAATGATCAATAATGAATGAACGATGAAGAATGAACATGGATCAATGAGCATTGTAGAATGAACGATGAAGAATGAACAAGGAGCAATGATCATTGTAGAATGAACGATGAAGAATGAACAAGCATCAATGATCAATAATGAATGAACAAGGATCAATGAGCATTGTAGAATGAACGATGAAGAATGAACAAGAAGCAATGATCAATAATGAATGAATGATGAAGAATGAACAAGGTTCAATGATCATTGAAGAATGAACAAGGATCAATTATCAATGAACAATGAACGATGAAGAATGAACAAGGATCAATGAGCATTGTAGAATGAACGATGAAGAATGAACAAGGATCAATGATCAATAATGAATGAATGATGAAGAATGAACAAGGATCATTGAGCATTGTAGAATGAACGATGTAGAATGAACAAGGATCAATGATTATTGAAGAATGAACGATGAAGAATGAACAAGGATCAATGATCAATAAACAATGAACGATGAAGAATGAACAAGGATCAATGAGCATTGTAGAATGAACGATGAAGAATGAACATGGATCAATGATCATTGAAGAATGAACGATGAAGAATGAACAAGGGTCAATGATCATTGAAGAATGAACGACGAAGAATGAACAAGGTTCAATGATCATTGAATAATGAACGATAAAGAGTGAACAAGGATCAATTATCAATGAACAATGAACGATGAAAAATGAACAAGGATCAATGAGCATTGTAGAACGAACGATGAAGAATGAACAAGGATCAGTGATCATTGAAGAATGAACGATGAAGAATGAACAAGGATCAATGAGCATTGTAGAATGAACGATGAAGAATGAACAAGGAGCAATGATCATTGTAGAATGAACGATGAAGAATGAAAAGGATCAATGATCAATAATGAATGAACGATGAAGAATGAACAAGGATCAATGAGCATTGTAGAATGAACGATGAAGAATGAACAAGGATCAATGATCAATAATGAATGAACGATGAAGAATGAACATGGATCAATGAGCATTGTAGAATGAACGATGAAGAATGAACAAGGAGCAATGATCATTGTAGAATGAACGATGAAGAATGAACAAGGATCAATGATCAATAATGAATGAATAATGAAGAATGAACAAGGATCAATGAGCATTGTAGAATGAACAAGGAGCAATGATCAATAATGAATAAATGATGAAGAATGAACAAGGATCAATGATCATTGAAGAATGAAAGATGAAGAATGAACAAGGATGATCATTGAAGAATGAACGACGAAGAATAAACAAGGTTCAATGTTCATTGAAGAATGAACAATAAAGAATGAACAAGGATCAATTATTAATGAACAATGAACAATGAAGAATGAACAAGGATCAATGAGCATTGTAGAATGAACGATGAAGAATGAACAAGGATCAATGATCAATAATGAATGAATGATGAAGAATGAACAAGGATCATTGAGCATTGTAGAATGAACGATGTAGAATGAACAAGGATCAATGATTATTGAATAGAATGAACGATGAAAAATGAATAAGAATCAATGATCAATAATGAATGAACGATGAAGAATGAACATGGATCAATGAGCATTGTAGAATGAACGATGAAGAATGAACAAGGAGCAATGATCATTGTAGAATGAACGATGAAGAATGAACAAGGATCAATGATCAATAATGAATGAACAAGGATCAATGAGCATTGTAGAATGAACGATGAAGAATGAACAAGAAGCAATGATCAATAATGAATGAATGATGAAGAATGAACAAGGTTCAATGATCATTGAAGAATGAACAAGGATCAATTATCAATGAACAATGAACGATGAAGAATGAACAAGGATCAATGATCAATAATGAATGAATGATGAAGAATGAACAAGGATCATTGAGCATTGTAGAATGAACGATGTAGAATGAACAAGGATCAATGATTATTGAAGAATGAACGATGAAGAATGAACAAGGATCAATGATCAATAAACAATGAACGATGAAGAATGAACAAGGATCAATGAGCATTGTAGAATGAACGATGAAGAATGAACATGGATCAATGAGCATTGTAGAATGAACGATGAAGAATGAACAAGGAGCAATGATCATTGTAGAATGAACGATGAAGAATGAACAAGGATCAATGATCAATAATGAATGAATGATGAAGAATGAACAAGGATCATTGAGCATTGTAGAATGAACGATGTAGAATGAACAAGGATCAATGATTATTGAAGAATGAACGATGAAGAATGAACAAGGATCAATGATCAATGAACAATGAACGATGAAGAATGAACAAGGATCAATGAGCATTGTAGAATGAACGATGAAGAATGAACAAGGATCAATGATCAATAATGAATGAACGATGAAGAATCAACAAGGATCATTGAGCATTGTAGAACGAACGATGAAGAATGAACAAGGATCAATGATCATTGAAGAATGAACGATGAAGAATGAACAAGGATCAATGAGCATTGTAGAATGAACGATGAAAAATGAATAATAATCAATGATCAATAATGAATGAACGATGAAGAATGAACATGGATCAATGAGCATTGTAGAATGAACGATGAAGAATGAACAAGGAGCAATAATCATTGTAGAATGAACGATGAAGAATGAACAAGGATCAATGATCAATAATGAATGAACAAGGATCAATGAGCATTGTAGAATGAACGATGAAGAATGAACAAGGAGCAATGATCAATAATGAATGAAAGATGAAGAATGAACAAGGATCAATGATCATTGAAGAATGAACGATGAAGAATGAACAAGGATCAATGATCATTGAAGAATGAACGACGAAGAATGAACAAGGTTCAATGATCATTGAAGGATGAACAATAAAGAATGAACAAGGATCAATCATCAATGAACAATGAACAATGAAGAATGAACAAGGATCAATGAGCATTGTAGAATGAACGATGAAGAATGAACAAGGATCAATGATAGATAATGAATGAACGATGAAGAATGAACAAGGATCATTGAGCATTATAGAACGAACGATGAAGAATGAACAAGGATCAATGATCATTGAAGAATGAACGATGAAGAATGAACAAGGATGATTGATCAATGAACAATGAACAATGAAGAATGAACAAGGATCAATGATCATTGAAGAATAAACGATGAAGAATGAACAAGGATCAATGATCAATGAACAATGAACGATGAAGAATGAACAAGGATCAATGAGCATTGTAGAATGAACGATGAAGAATGAACATGGATCAATGAGCATTGTAGAATGAACGATGAAGAATGAACAAGGAGCCATGATCATTGTAGAATGAACGATGAAGAATGAACAAGGATCAATGATCAATAATGAATGAATGATGAAGAATGAACAAGGATCATTGAGCATTGTAGAATGAACGATGTAGAATGAACAAGGATCAATGATTATTGAAGAATGAACGATGAAGAATGAACAAGGATCAATGATCAATGAACAATGAACGATGAAGAATGAACAAGGATCAATGAGCATTATAGAATGAATGATGAAAAATGAATAAGAATCAAAGATCAATAATGAATGAACGATGAAGAATGAACATGGATCAATGAGCATTGTAGAACGAACGATGAAGAATGAACAAGGATCAATGATCATTGAAGAATGAACGATGAAGAATGAACAAGGATCAATGAGCATTGTAGAATGAACGATGAAAAATGAATAAGAATCAATGATCAATAATGAATGAACGATGAAGAATGAACATGGATCAATGAGCATTGTAGAATGAACGATGAAGAATGAACAAGGAGCAATGATCATTGTAGAATGAACGATGAAGAATGAACAAGGATCAATGATCAATAATAAATGAACAAGGATCAATGAGCATTGTAGAATGAACGATGAAGAATGAACAAGGAGCAATGATCAATAATGAATGAATGATGAAGAATGAACAAGGATCAATGATCATTGAAGAATGAACGATGAAGAATGAACAAGGATCAATGATCATTGAAGAATGAACGACGAAGAATGAACAAGGTTCAATGATCATTGAAGAATGAACAATAAAGAATGAACAAGGATCAATTATCAATGAACAATGAACAATGAAGAATGAACAAGGTTCAATGATCATTGAAGAATGAACGATTAAGAATGAACAAGGATCAATTATCAATGAACAATGAACGATGAAGAATGAACAAGGATCAATGATCAATAATGAATGAACGATGAAGAATGAACAAGGATCATTGAGCATTGTAGAATGAACGATGTAGAATGAACAAGGATCAATGATTATTGAAGAATGAACGATGAAGAATGAACAAGGATCAATGATCAATGAACAATGAACGACGAAGAATGAACAAGGATCAATGAGCATTATAGAATGAACGATGAAAAATGAATAAGAATCAAAGATCAATAATGAATGAACGATGAAGAATGAACATGGATCAACAAGCATTGTAGAACGAACGATGAAGAATGAACAAGGATCAATGATCATTGAAGAATGAACGATGAAGAATGAACAAGGGTCAATGATCATTGAAGAATGAACGACGAAGAATGAACAAGGTTCAATGATCATTGAAGAATGAACGATGAAGAATGAACAAGGATCAATGAGCATTGTAGAATGAACGATGAAAAATGAATAAGAATCAATGATCAATAATGAATGAACGATGAAGAATGAACATGGATCAATGAGCATTGTAGAATGAACGATGAAGAATGAACAAGGAGCAATGATCATTGTAGAATGAACGATGAAGAATGAACAAGGATCAATGATCAATAATAAATGAACAAGGATCAATGAGCATTGTAGAATGAACGATGAAGAATGAACAAGGAGCAATGATCAATAATGAATGAATGATGAAGAATGAACAAGGATCAATGATCATTGAAGAATGAACGATGAAGAATGAACAAGGATCAATGATCATTGAAGAATGAACGACGAAGAATGAACAAGGTTCAATGATCATTGAAGAATGAACAATAAAGAATGAACAAGGATCAATTATCAATGAACAATGAACAATGAAGAATGAACAAGGTTCAATGATCATTGAAGAATGAACGATTAAGAATGAACAAGGATCAATTATCAATGAACAATGAACGATGAAGAATGAACAAGGATCAATGATCAATAATGAATGAACGATGAAGAATGAACAAGGATCATTGAGCATTGTAGAATGAACGATGTAGAATGAACAAGGATCAATGATTATTGAAGAATGAACGATGAAGAATGAACAAGGATCAATGATCAATGAACAATGAACGATGAAGAATGAAAAAGGATCAATGAGCATTATAGAATGAACGATGAAAAATGAATAAGAATCAAAGATCAATAATGAATGAACGATGAAGAATGAACATGGATCAACAAGCATTGTAGAACGAACGATGAAGAATGAACAAGGATCAATGATCATTGAAGAATGAACGATGAAGAATGAACAAGGATCAATGATCATTGAAGAATGAACGACGAAGAATGAACAAGGTTCAATGATCATTGAAGAATGAACAATAAAGAATGAACAAGGATCAATGAGCATTGTAGAATGAACGATGAAGAATGAACATGGATCAATGATCAATAATGAATGAATGATGAAGAATGAACAAGGATCATTGAGCATTGTAGAATGAACGATGTAGAATGAACAAGGATCAATGATTATTGAAGAATGAACGATGAAGAATGAACAAGGATCAATGATCAATGAACAATGAACGATGAAGAATGAACAAGGATCAATGAGCATTATAGAATGAATGATGAAAAATGAATAAGAATCAAAGATCAATAATGAATGAACGATGAAGAATGAACATGGATCAATGAGCATTGTAGAACGAACGATGAAGAATGAACAAGGATCAATGATCATTGAAGAATGAACGATGAAGAATGAACAAGGATCAATGAGCATTGTAGAATGAACGATGAAGAATGAACATGGATCAATGATCAATAATGAATGAATGATGAAGAATGAACAAGGATCATTGAGCATTGTAGAATGAACGATGTAGAATGAACAAGGATCAATGATTATTGAAGAATGAACGATGAAGAATGAACAAGGATCAATGATCAATGAACAATGAACGATGAAGAATGAACAAGGATCAATGAGCATTATAGAATGAATGATGAAAAATGAATAAGAATCAAAGATCAATAATGAATGAACGATGAAGAATGAACATGGATCAATGAGCATTGTAGAACGAACGATGAAGAATGAACAAGGATCAATGATCATTGAAGAATGAACGATGAAGAATGAACAAGGATCAATGAGCATTGTAGAATGAACGATGAAAAATGAATAAGAATCAATGATCAATAATGAATGAACGATGAAGAATGAACATGGATCAATGAGCATTGTAGAATGAACGATGAAGAATGAACAAGGAGCAATGATCATTGTAGAATGAACGATGAAGAATGAACAAGGATCAATGATCAATAATAAATGAACAAGGATCAATGAGCATTGTAGAATGAACGATGAAGAATGAACAAGGAGCAATGATCAATAATGAATGAATGATGAAGAATGAACAAGGATCAATGATCATTGAAGAATGAACGATGAAGAATGAACAAGGATCAATGATCATTGAAGAATGAACGATGAAGAATGAACAAGGTTCAATGATCATTGAAGAATGAAAAATAAAGAATGAACAAGGATCAATGAGCATTGTAGAATGAACGATGAAGAATGAACATGGATCAATGAGCATTGTAGAATGAACGATGAAGAATGAACAAGGAGCAATGATCATTGTAGAATGAACGATGAAGAATGAACAAGGATCAATGATCAATAATGAATGAACAATGAAGAATGAACAAGGATCAATGAGCATTGTAGAATGAACAAGGAGCAATGATCAATAATGAATAAATGATGAAGAATGAACAAGGATCAATGATCATTGAAGAATGAAAGATGAAGAATGAACAAGGACGATCATTGAAGAATGAACGACGAAGAATAAACAAGGTTCAATGTTCATTGAAGAATGAACAATAAAGAATGAACAAGGATCAATTATCAATGAACAATGAACAATGAAGAATGAACAAGGTTCAATGATCTTTGAAGAATGAACGATTAAGAATAAACAAGGATCAATTATCAATGAACAATGAACGATGAAGAATGAACAAGGATCAATGATCAATAATGAATGAACGATGAAGAATGAACAAGGATCATTGAGCATTGTAGAATGAACGATGTAGAATGAACAAGGATCAATGATTATTGAAGAATGAACGATGAAGAATGAACAAGGATCAATGATCAATGAACAATGAACGATGAAGAATGAACAAGGATCAATGAGCATTATAGAATGAACGATGAAAAATGAATAAGAATCAAAGATCAATAATGAATGAACGATGAAGAATGAACATGGATCAACGAGCATTGTAGAACGAACGATGAAGAATGAACAAGGATCAATGATCATTGAAGAATGAACGATGAAGAATGAACAAGGATCAATGATCATTGAAGAATGAACAACGAAGAATGAACAAGGTTCAATGATCATTGAAGAATGAACAATAAAGAATGAACAAGGATCAATGAGCATTGTAGAATGAACGATGAAGAATGAACATGGATCAATGAGCATTGTAGAATGAACGATGAAGAATGAACAAGGAGCAATGATCATTGTAGAATGAACGATGAAGAATGAAAAGGATCAATGATCAATAATGAATGAACGATGAAGAATGAACAAGGATCAATGAGCATTGTAGAATGAACGATGAAGAATGAACAAGGATCAATGATCAATAATGAATGAACGATGAAGAATGAACATGGATCAATGAGCATTGTAGAATGAACGATGAAGAATGAACAAGGAGCAATGATCATTGTAGAATGAACGATGAAGAATGAACAAGGATCAATGATCAATAATGAATGAATAATGAAGAATGAACAAGGATCAATGAGCATTGTAGAATGAACAAGGAGCAATGATCAATAATGAATAAATGATGAAGAATGAACAAGGATCAATGATCATTGAAGAATGAAAGATGAAGAATGAACAAGGATGATCATTGAAGAATGAACGACGAAGAATAAACAAGGTTCAATGTTCATTGAAGAATGAACAATAAAGAATGAACAAGGATCAATTATTAATGAACAATGAACAATGAAGAATGAACAAGGATCAATGAGCATTGTAGAATGAACGATGAAGAATGAACAAGGATCAATGATCAATAATGAATGAATGATGAAGAATGAACAAGGATCATTGAGCATTGTAGAATGAACGATGTAGAATGAACAAGGATCAATGATTATTGAATAGAATGAACGATGAAAAATGAATAAGAATCAATGATCAATAATGAATGAACGATGAAGAATGAACATGGATCAATGAGCATTGTAGAATGAACGATGAAGAATGAACAAGGAGCAATGATCATTGTAGAATGAACGATGAAGAATGAACAAGGATCAATGATCAATAATGAATGAACAAGGATCAATGAGCATTGTAGAATGAACGATGAAGAATGAACAAGAAGCAATAATCAATAATGAATGAATGATGAAGAATGAACAAGGTTCAATGATCATTGAAGAATGAACGATAAAGAATGAACAAGGATCAATTATCAATGAACAATGAACGATGAAGAATGAACAAGGATCAATGAGCATTGTAGAATGAACGATGAAGAATGAACAAGGATCAATGATCAATAATGAATGAATGATGAAGAATGAACAAGGATCATTGAGCATTGTAGAATGAACGATGTAGAATGAACAAGGATCAATGATTATTGAAGAATGAACGATGAAGAATGAACAAGGATCAATGATCAATGAACAATGAACGATGAAGAATGAACAAGGATCAATGAGCATTGTAGAATGAACGATGAAGAATGAACAAGGATCAATGATCAATAATGAATGAACGATGAAGAATCAACAAGGATCATTGAGCATTGTAGAACGAACGATGAAGAATGAACAAGGATCAATGATCATTGAAGAATGAACGATGAAGAATGAACAAGGATCAATGAGCATTGTAGAATGAACGATGAAAAATGAATAAGAATCAATGATCAATAATGAATGAACGATGAAGAATGAACATGGATCAATGAGCATTGTAGAATGAACGATGAAGAATGAACAAGGAGCAATAATCATTGTAGACTGAACGATGAAGAATGAACAAGGATCAATGATCAATAATGAATGAACAAGGATCAATGAGCATTGTAGAATGAACGATGAAGAATGAACAAGGAGCAATGATCAATAATGAATGAATGATGAAGAATGAACAAGGATCAATGATCATTGAAGAATGAACGATGAAGAATGAACAAGGATCAATGATCATTGAAGAATGAACGACGAAGAATGAACAAGGTTCAATGATCATTGAAGGATGAACAATAAAGAATGAACAAGGATCAATCATCAATGAACAATGAACAATGAAGAATGAACAAGGATCAATGAGCATTGTAGAATGAACGATGAAGAATGAACAAGGATCAATGATAGATAATGAATGAACGATGAAGAATGAACAAGGATCATTGAGCATTATAGAACGAACGATGAAGAATGAACAAGGATCAATGATCATTGAAGAATGAACGATGAAGAATGAACAAGGATGATTGATCAATGAACAATGAACAATGAAGAATGAACAAGGATCAATGATCATTGAAGAATGAACGATGAAGAATGAACAAGGATCAATGATCAATGAACAATGAACGATGAAGAATGAACAAGGATCAATGAGCATTGTAGAATGAACGATGAAGAATGAACATGGATCAATGAGCATTGTAGAATGAACGATGAAGAATGAACAAGGAGCCATGATCATTGTAGAATGAACGATGAAGAATGAACAAGGATCAATGATCAATAATGAATGAATGATGAAGAATGAACAAGGATCATTGAGCATTGTAGAATGAACGATGTAGAATGAACAAGGATCAATGATTATTGAAGAATGAACGATGAAGAATGAACAAGGATCAATGATCAATGAACAATGAACGATGAAGAATGAACAAGGATCAATGATCATTGAAGAATGAACGATGAAGAATGAACAAGGATCAATGATCATTGAAGAATGAACGACGAAGAATGAACAAGGTTCAATGATCATTGAAGAATGAACAATAAAGAATGAACAAGGATCAATGAGCATTGTAGAATGAACGATGAAGAATGAACATGGATCAATGATCAATAATGAATGAATGATGAAGAATGAACAAGGATCATTGAGCATTGTAGAATGAACGATGTAGAATGAACAAGGATCAATGATTATTGAAGAATGAACGATGAAGAATGAACAAGGATCAATGATCAATGAACAATGAACGATGAAGAATGAACAAGGATCAATGAGCATTATAGAATGAATGATGAAAAATGAATAAGAATCAAAGATCAATAATGAATGAACGATGAAGAATGAACATGGATCAATGAGCATTGTAGAACGAACGATGAAGAATGAACAAGGATCAATGATCATTGAAGAATGAACGATGAAGAATGAACAAGGATCAATGAGCATTGTAGAATGAACGATGAAAAATGAATAAGAATCAATGATCAATAATGAATGAACGATGAAGAATGAACATGGATCAATGAGCATTGTAGAATGAACGATGAAGAATGAACAAGGAGCAATGATCATTGTAGAATGAACGATGAAGAATGAACAAGGATCAATGATCAATAATAAATGAACAAGGATCAATGAGCATTGTAGAATGAACGATGAAGAATGAACAAGGAGCAATGATCAATAATGAATGAATGATGAAGAATGAACAAGGATCAATGATCATTGAAGAATGAACGATGAAGAATGAACAAGGATCAATGATCATTGAAGAATGAACGACGAAGAATGAACAAGGTTCAATGATCATTGAAGAATGAACAATAAAGAATGAACAAGGATCAATGAGCATTGTAGAATGAACGATGAAGAATGAACATGGATCAATGAGCATTGTAGAATGAACGATGAAGAATGAACAAGGAGCAATGATCATTGTAGAATGAACGATGAAGAATGAACAAGGATCAATGATCAATAGTGAATGAACAATGAAGAATGAACAAGGATCAATGAGCATTGTAGAATGAACAAGGAGCAATGATCAATAATGAATAAATGATGAAGAATGAACAAGGATCAATGATCATTGAAGAATGAAAGATGAAGAATGAACAAGGACGATCATTGAAGAATGAACGACGAAGAATAAACAAGGTTCAATGTTCATTGAAGAATGAACAATAAAGAATGAACAAGGATCAATTATCAATGAACAATGAACAATGAAGAATGAACAAGGTTCAATGATCATTGAAGAATGAACGATTAAGAATGAACAAGGATCAATTATCAATGAACAATGAACGATGAAGAATGAACAAGGATCAATGATCAATAATGAATGAACGATGAAGAATGAACAAGGATCATTGAGCATTGTAGAATGAACGATGTAGAATGAACAAGGATCAATGATTATTGAAGAATGAAAGATGAAGAATGAACAAGGATCAATGATCAATGAACAATGAACGATGAAGAATGAACAAGGATCAATGAGCATTATAGAATGAACGATGAAAAATGAATAAGAATCAAAGATCAATAATGAATGAACGATGAAGAATGAACATGGATCAACGAGCATTGTAGAACGAACGATGAAGAATGAACAAGGATCAATGATCATTGAAGAATGAACGATGAAGAATGAACAAGGATCAATGATCATTGAAGAATGAACGACGAAGAATGAACAAGGTTCAATGATCATTGAAGAATGAACAATAAAGAATGAACAAGGATCAATGAGCATTGTAGAATGAACGATGAAGAATGAACATGGATCAATGAGCATTGTAGAATGAACGATGAAGAATGAACAAGGAGCAATGATCATTGTAGAATGAACGATGAAGAATGAACAAGGATCAATGATCAATAATGAATGAACGATGAAGAATGAACAAGGATCAATGAGCATTGTAGAATGAACGATGAAGAATGAACAAGGATCAATGATCAATAATGAATGAACGATGAAGAATGAACATGGATCAATGAGCATTGTAGAATGAACGATGAAGAATGAACAAGGAGCAATGATCATTGTAGAATGAACGATGAAGAATGAACAAGGATCAATGATCAATAATGAATGAATAATGAAGAATGAACAAGGATCAATGAGCATTGTAGAATGAACAAGGAGCAATGATCAATAATGAATAAATGATGAAGAATGAACAAGGATCAATGATCATTGAAGAATGAAAGATGAAGAATGAACAAGGATGATCATTGAAGAATGAACGACGAAGAATAAACAAGGTTCAATGTTCATTGAAGAATGAACAATAAAGAATGAACAAGGATCAATTATTAATGAACAATGAACAATGAAGAATGAACAAGGATCAATGAGCATTGTAGAATGAACGATGAAGAATGAACAAGGATCAATGATCAATAATGAATGAATGATGAAGAATGAATAAGGATCATTGAGCATTGTAGAATGAACGATGTAGAATGAACAAGGATCAATGATTATTGAAGAATGAACGATGAAGAATGAACAAGGATCAATGATCAATGAACAATGAACGATGAAGAATGAACAAGGATCAATGAGCATTATAGAATGAATGATGAAAAATGAATAAGAATCAAAGATCAATAATGAATGAACGATGAAGAATGAACATGGATCAATGAGCATTGTAGAACGAACGATGAAGAATGAACAAGGATCAATGATCATTGAAGAATGAACGATGAAGAATGAACATGGATCAATGAGCATTGTAGAATGAACGATGAAGAATGAACAAGGAGCAATGATCATTGTAGAATGAACGATGAAGAATGAAAAGGATCAATGATCAATAATGAATGAACGATGAAGAATGAACAAGGATCAATGAGCATTGTAGAATGAACGATGAAGAATGAACAAGGATCAATGATCAATAATGAATGAACGATGAAGAATGAACATGGATCAATGAGCATTGTAGAATGAACGATGAAGAATGAACAAGGAGCAATGATCATTGTAGAATGAACGATGAAGAATGAACAAGGATCAATGATCAATAATGAATGAATAATGAAGAATGAACAAGGATCAATGAGCATTGTAGAATGAACAAGGAGCAATGATCAATAATGAATAAATGATGAAGAATGAACAAGGATCAATGATCATTGAAGAATGAAAGATGAAGAATGAACAAGGATGATCATTGAAGAATGAACGACGAAGAATAAACAAGGTTCAATGTTCATTGAAGAATGAACAATAAAGAATGAACAAGGATCAATTATTAATGAACAATGAACAATGAAGAATGAACAAGGATCAATGAGCATTGTAGAATGAACGATGAAGAATGAACAAGGATCAATGATCAATAATGAATGAATGATGAAGAATGAATAAGGATCATTGAGCATTGTAGAATGAACGATGTAGAATGAACAAGGATCAATGATTATTGAAGAATGAACGATGAAGAATGAACAAGGATCAATGATCAATGAACAATGAACGATGAAGAATGAACAAGGATCAATGAGCATTATAGAATGAATGATGAAAAATGAATAAGAATCAAAGATCAATAATGAATGAACGATGAAGAATGAACATGGATCAATGAGCATTGTAGAACGAACGATGAAGAATGAACAAGGATCAATGATCATTGAAGAATGAACGATGAAGAATGAACAAGGATCAATGAGCATTGTAGAATGAACGATGAAAAATGAATAAGAATCAATGATCAATAATGAATGAACGATGAAGAATGAACATGGATCAATGAGCATTGTAGAATGAACGATGAAGAATGAACAAGGAGCAATGATCATTGTAGAATGAACGATGAAGAATGAACAAGGATCAATGATCAATAATAAATGAACAAGGATCAATGAGCATTGTAGAATGAACGATGAAGAATGAACAAGGAGCAATGATCAATAATGAATGAATGATGAAGAATGAACAAGGATCAATGATCATTGAAGAATGAACGATGAAGAATGAACAAGGATCAATGATCATTGAAGAATGAACGACGAAGAATGAACAAGGTTCAATGATCATTGAAGAATGAACAATAAAGAATGAACAAGGATCAATGAGCATTGTAGAATGAACGATGAAGAATGAACATGGATCAATGAGCATTGTAGAATGAACGATGAAGAATGAACAAGGAGCAATGATCATTGTAGAATGAACGATGAAGAATGAACAAGGATCAATGATCAATAATGAATGAACAATGAAGAATGAACAAGGATCAATGAGCATTGTAGAATGAACAAGGAGCAATGATCAATAATGAATAAATGATGAAGAATGAACAAGGATCAATGATCATTGAAGAATGAAAGATGAAGAATGAACAAGGACGATCATTGAAGAATGAACGACGAAGAATAAACAAGGTTCAATGTTCATTGAAGAATGAACAATAAAGAATGAACAAGGATCAATTATCAATGAACAATGAACAATGAAGAATGAACAAGGTTCAATGATCATTGAAGAATGAACGATTAAGAATGAACAAGGATCAATTATCAATGAACAATGAACGATGAAGAATGAACAAGGATCAATGATCAATAATGAATGAACGATGAAGAATGAACAAGGATCATTGAGCATTGTAGAAAGAACGATGTAGAATGAACAAGGATCAATGATTATTGAACAATGAAAGATGAAGAATGAACAAGGATCAATGATCAATGAACAATGAACGATGAAGAATGAACAAGGATCAATGAGCATTATAGAATGAACGATGAAAAATGAATAAGAATCAAAGATCAATAATGAATGAACGATGAAGAATGAACATGGATCAACGAGCATTGTAGAACGAACGATGAAGAATGAACAAGGATCAATGATCATTGAAGAATGAACGATGAAGAATGAACAAGGATCAATGATCATTGAAGAATGAACGACGAAGAATGAACAAGGTTCAATGATCATTGAAGAATGAACAATAAAGAATGAACAAGGATCAATGAGCATTGTAGAATGAACGATGAAGAATGAACATGGATCAATGAGCATTGTAGAATGAACGATGAAGAATGAACAAGGAGCAATGATCATTGTAGAATGAACGATGAAGAATGAAAAGGATCAATGATCAATAATGAATGAACGATGAAGAATGAACAAGGATCAATGAGCATTGTAGAATGAACGATGAAGAATGAACAAGGATCAATGATCAATAATGAATGAACGATGAAGAATGAACATGGATCAATGAGCATTGTAGAATGAACGATGAAGAATGAACAAGGAGCAATGATCATTGTAGAATGAACGATGAAGAATGAACAAGGATCAATGATCAATAATGAATGAATAATGAAGAATGAACAAGGATCAATGAGCATTGTAGAATGAACAAGGAGCAATGATCAATAATGAATAAATGATGAAGAATGAACAAGGATCAATGATCATTGAAGAATGAAAGATGAAGAATGAACAAGGATGATCATTGAAGAATGAACGACGAAGAATAAACAAGGTTCAATGTTCATTGAAGAATGAACAATAAAGAATGAACAAGGATCAATTATTAATGAACAATGAACAATGAAGAATGAACAAGGATCAATGAGCATTGTAGAATGAACGATGAAGAATGAACAAGGATCAATGATCAATAATGAATGAATGATGAAGAATGAACAAGGATCATTGAGCATTGTAGAATGAACGATGTAGAATGAACAAGGATCAATGATTATTGAATAGAATGAACGATGAAAAATGAATAAGAATCAATGATCAATAATGAATGAACGATGAAGAATGAACATGGATCAATGAGCATTGTAGAATGAACGATGAAGAATGAACAAGGAGCAATGATCATTGTAGAATGAACGATGAAGAATGAACAAGGATCAATGATCAATAATGAATGAACAAGGATCAATGAGCATTGTAGAATGAACGATGAAGAATGAACAAGAAGCAATGATCAATAATGAATGAATGATGAAGAATGAACAAGGTTCAATGATCATTGAAGAATGAACGATAAAGAATGAACAAGGATCAATTATCAATGAACAATGAACGATGAAGAATGAACAAGGATCAATGAGCATTGTAGAATGAACGATGAAGAATGAACAAGGATCAATGATCAATAATGAATGAATGATGAAGAATGAACAAGGATCATTGAGCATTGTAGAATGAACGATGTAGAATGAACAAGGATCAATGATTATTGAAGAATGAACGATGAAGAATGAACAAGGATCAATGATCAATGAACAATGAACGATGAAGAATGAACAAGGATCAATGAGCATTGTAGAATGAACGATGAAGAATGAACAAGGATCAATGATCAATAATGAATGAACGATGAAGAATCAACAAGGATCATTGAGCATTGTAGAACGAACGATGAAGAATGAACAAGGATCAATGATCATTGAAGAATGAACGATGAAGAATGAACAAGGATCAATGAGCATTGTAGAATGAACGATTAAAAATGAATAAGAATCAATGATCAATAATGAATGAACGATGAAGAATGAACATGGATCAATGAGCATTGTAGAATGAACGATGAAGAATGAACAAGGAGCAATAATCATTGTAGACTGAACGATGAAGAATGAACAAGGATCAATGATCAATAATGAATGAACAAGGATCAATGAGCATTGTAGAATGAACGATGAAGAATGAACAAGGAGCAATAATTAGTTTTCCAAACTAATTGAATGAACACGGAGCAATAATCATTGTTGACTGAACGATGAAGAATGAACAAGGATCAATGATCAATAATGAATGAACAAGGATCAATGAGCATTGTAGAATGAACGATGAAGAATGAACAAGGAGCAATGATCAATAATGAATGAATGATGAAGAATGAACAAGGATCAATGATCATTGAAGAATGAACGATGAAGAATGAACAAGGATCAATGATCATTGAAGAATGAACGACGAAGAATGAACAAGGTTCAATGATCATTGAAGGATGAACAATAAAGAATGAACAAGGATCAATCATCAATGAACAATGAACAATGAAGAATGAACAAGGATCAATGAGCATTGTAGAATGAACGATGAAGAATGAACAAGGATCAATGATAGATAATGAATGAACGATGAAGAATGAACAAGGATCATTGAGCATTATAGAACGAACGATGAAGAATGAACAAGGATCAATGATCATTGAAGAATGAACGATGAAGAATGAACAAGGATGATTGATCAATGAACAATGAACAATGAAGAATGAACAAGGATCAATGATCATTGAAGAATGAACGATGAAGAATGAACAAGGATCAATGATCAATGAACAATGAACGATGAAGAATGAACAAGGATCAATGAGCATTGTAGAATGAACGATGAAGAATGAACATGGATCAATGAGCATTGTAGAATGAACGATGAAGAATGAACAAGGAGCCATGATCATTGTAGAATGAACGATGAAGAATGAACAAGGATCAATGATCAATAATGAATGAATGATGAAGAATGAACAAGGATCATTGAGCATTGTAGAATGAACGATGTAGAATGAACAAGGATCAATGATTATTGAAGAATGAACGATGAAGAATGAACAAGGATCAATGATCAATGAACAATGAACGATGAAGAATGAACAAGGATCAATGATCATTGAAGAATGAACGATGAAGAATGAACAAGGATCAATGATCATTGAAGAATGAACGACGAAGAATGAACAAGGTTCAATGATCATTGAAGAATGAACAATAAAGAATGAACAAGGATCAATGAGCATTGTAGAATGAACGATGAAGAATGAACATGGATCAATGATCAATAATGAATGAATGATGAAGAATGAACAAGGATCATTGAGCATTGTAGAATGAACGATGTAGAATGAACAAGGATCAATGATTATTGAAGAATGAACGATGAAGAATGAACAAGGATCAATGATCAATGAACAATGAACGATGAAGAATGAACAAGGATCAATGAGCATTATAGAATGAATGATGAAAAATGAATAAGAATCAAAGATCAATAATGAATGAACGATGAAGAATGAACATGGATCAATGAGCATTGTAGAACGAACGATGAAGAATGAACAAGGATCAATGATCATTGAAGAATGAACGATGAAGAATGAACAAGGATCAATGAGCATTGTAGAATGAACGATGAAAAATGAATAAGAATCAATGATCAATAATGAATGAACGATGAAGAATGAACATGGATCAATGAGCATTGTAGAATGAACGATGAAGAATGAACAAGGAGCAATGATCATTGTAGAATGAACGATGAAGAATGAACAAGGATCAATGATCAATAATAAATGAACAAGGATCAATGAGCATTGTAGAATGAACGATGAAGAATGAACAAGGAGCAATGATCAATAATGAATGAATGATGAAGAATGAACAAGGATCAATGATCATTGAAGAATGAACGATGAAGAAAAAACAAGGATCAATGATCATTGAAGAATGAACGACGAAGAATGAACAAGGTTCAATGATCATTGAAGAATGAACAATAAAGAATGAACAAGGATCAATGAGCATTGTAGAATGAACGATGAAGAATGAACATGGATCAATGAGCATTGTAGAATGAACGATGAAGAATGAACAAGGAGCAATGATCATTGTAGAATGAACGATGAAGAATGAACAAGGATCAATGATCAATAGTGAATGAACAATGAAGAATGAACAAGGATCAATGAGCATTGTAGAATGAACAAGGAGCAATGATCAATAATGAATAAATGATGAAGAATGAACAAGGATCAATGATCATTGAAGAATGAAAGATGAAGAATGAACAAGGACGATCATTGAAGAATGAACGACGAAGAATAAACAAGGTTCAATGTTCATTGAAGAATGAACAATAAAGAATGAACAAGGATCAATTATCAATGAACAATGAACAATGAAGAATGAACAAGGTTCAATGATCATTGAAGAATGAACGATTAAGAATGAACAAGGATCAATTATCAATGAACAATGAACGATGAAGAATGAACAAGGATCAATGATCAATAATGAATGAACGATGAAGAATGAACAAGGATCATTGAGCATTGTAGAATGAACGATGTAGAATGAACAAGGATCAATGATTATTGAAGAATGAAAGATGAAGAATGAACAAGGATCAATGATCAATGAACAATGAACGATGAAGAATGAACAAGGATCAATGAGCATTATAGAATGAACGATGAAAAATGAATAAGAATCAAAGATCAATAATGAATGAACGATGAAGAATGAACATGGATCAACGAGCATTGTAGAACGAACGATGAAGAATGAACAAGGATCAATGATCATTGAAGAATGAACGATGAAGAATGAACAAGGATCAATGATCATTGAAGAATGAACGACTAAGAATGAACAAGGTTCAATGATCATTGAAGAATGAACAATAAAGAATGAACAAGGATCAATGAGCATTGTAGAATGAACGATGAAGAATGAACATGGATCAATGAGCATTGTAGAATGAACGATGAAGAATGAACAAGGAGCAATGATCATTGTAGAATGAACGATGAAGAATGAAAAGGATCAATGATCAATAATGAATGAACGATGAAGAATGAACAAGGATCAATGAGCATTGTAGAATGAACGATGAAGAATGAACAAGGATCAATGATCAATAATGAATGAACGATGAAGAATGAACATGGATCAATGAGCATTGTAGAATGAACGATGAAGAATGAACAAGGAGCAATGATCATTGTAGAATGAACGATGAAGAATGAACAAGGATCAATGATCAATAATGAATGAATAATGAAGAATGAACAAGGATCAATGAGCATTGTAGAATGAACAAGGAGCAATGATCAATAATGAATAAATGATGAAGAATGAACAAGGATCAATGATCATTGAAGAATGAAAGATGAAGAATGAACAAGGATGATCATTGAAGAATGAACGACGAAGAATAAACAAGGTTCAATGTTCATTGAAGAATGAACAATAACGAATGAACAAGGATCAATTATTAATGAACAATGAACAATGAAGAATGAACAAGGATCAATGAGCATTGTAGAATGAACGATGAAGAATGAACAAGGATCAATGATCAATAATGAATGAATGATGAAGAATGAATAAGGATCATTGAGCATTATAGAATGAACGATGTAGAATGAACAAGGATCAATGATTATTGAAGAATGAACGATGAAGAATGAACAAGGATCAATGATCAATGAACAATGAACGATGAAGAATGAACAAGGATCAATGAGCATTATAGAATGAATGATGAAAAATGAATAAGAATCAAAGATCAATAATGAATGAACGATGAAGAATGAACATGGATCAATGAGCATTGTAGAACGAACGATGAAGAATGAACAAGGATCAATGATCATTGAAGAATGAACGATGAAGAATGAACATGGATCAATGAGCATTGTAGAATGAACGATGAAGAATGAACAAGGAGCAATGATCATTGTAGAATGAACGATGAAGAATGAAAAGGATCAATGATCAATAATGAATGAACGATGAAGAATGAACAAGGATCAATGAGCATTGTAGAATGAACGATGAAGAATGAACAAGGATCAATGATCAATAATGAATGAACGATGAAGAATGAACATGGATCAATGAGCATTGTAGAATGAACGATGAAGAATGAACAAGGAGCAATGATCATTGTAGAATGAACGATGAAGAATGAACAAGGATCAATGATCAATAATGAATGAATAATGAAGAATGAACAAGGATCAATGAGCATTGTAGAATGAACAAGGAGCAATGATCAATAATGAATAAATGATGAAGAATGAACAAGGATCAATGATCATTGAAGAATGAAAGATGAAGAATGAACAAGGATGATCATTGAAGAATGAACGACGAAGAATAAACAAGGTTCAATGTTCATTGAAGAATGAACAATAAAGAATGAACAAGGATCAATTATTAATGAACAATGAACAATGAAGAATGAACAAGGATCAATGAGCATTGTAGAATGAACGATGAAGAATGAACAAGGATCAATGATCAATAATGAATGAATGATGAAGAATGAATAAGGATCATTGAGCATTGTAGAATGAACGATGTAGAATGAACAAGGATCAATGATTATTGAAGAATGAACGATGAAGAATGAACAAGGATCAATGATCAATGAACAATGAACGATGAAGAATGAACAAGGATCAATGAGCATTATAGAATGAATGATGAAAAATGAATAAGAATCAAAGATCAATAATGAATGAACGATGAAGAATGAACATGGATCAATGAGCATTGTAGAACGAACGATGAAGAATGAACAAGGATCAATGATCATTGAAGAATGAACGATGAAGAATGAACAAGGATCAATGAGCATTGTAGAATGAACGATGAAAAATGAATAAGAATCAATGATCAATAATGAATGAACGATGAAGAATGAACATGGATCAATGAGCATTGTAGAATGAACGATGAAGAATGAACAAGGAGCAATGATCATTGTAGAATGAACGATGAAGAATGAACAAGGATCAATGATCAATAATAAATGAACAAGGATCAATGAGCATTGTAGAATGAACGATGAAGAATGAACAAGGAGCAATGATCAATAATGAATGAATGATGAAGAATGAACAAGGATCAATGATCATTGAAGAATGAACGATGAAGAATGAACAAGGATCAATGATCATTGAAGAATGAACGACGAAGAATGAACAAGGTTCAATGATCATTGAAGAATGAACAATAAAGAATGAACAAGGATCAATGAGCATTGTAGAATGAACGATGAAGAATGAACATGGATCAATGAGCATTGTAGAATGAACGATGAAGAATGAACAAGGAGCAATGATCATTGTAGAATGAACGATGAAGAATGAACAAGGATCAATGATCAATAATGAATGAACAATGAAGAATGAACAAGGATCAATGAGCATTGTAGAATGAACAAGGAGCAATGATCAATAATGAATAAATGATGAAGAATGAACAAGGATCAATGATCATTGAAGAATGAAAGATGAAGAATGAACAAGGACGATCATTGAAGAATGAACGACGAAGAATAAACAAGGTTCAATGTTCATTGAAGAATGAACAATAAAGAATGAACAAGGATCAATTATCAATGAACAATGAACAATGAAGAATGAACAAGGTTCAATGATCATTGAAGAATGAACGATTAAGAATGAACAAGGATCAATTATCAATGAACAATGAACGATGAAGAATGAACAAGGATCAATGATCAATAATGAATGAACGATGAAGAATGAACAAGGATCATTGAGCATTGTAGAATGAACGATGTAGAATGAACAAGGATCAATGATTATTGAAGAATGAAAGATGAAGAATGAACAAGGATCAATGATCAATGAACAATGAACGATGAAGAATGAACAAGGATCAATGAGCATTATAGAATGAACGATGAAAAATGAATAAGAATCAAAGATCAATAATGAATGAACGATGAAGAATGAACATGGATCAACGAGCATTGTAGAACGAACGATGAAGAATGAACAAGGATCAATGATCATTGAAGAATGAACGATGAAGAATGAACAAGGATCAATGATCATTGAAGAATGAACGACGAAGAATGAACAAGGTTCAATGATCATTGAAGAATGAACAATAAAGAATGAACAAGGATCAATGAGCATTGTAGAATGAACGATGAAGAATGAACATGGATCAATGAGCATTGTAGAATGAACGATGAAGAATGAACAAGGAGCAATGATCATTGTAGAATGAACGATGAAGAATGAAAAGGATCAATGATCAATAATGAATGAACGATGAAGAATGAACAAGGATCAATGAGCATTGTAGAATGAACGATGAAGAATGAACAAGGATCAATGATCAATAATGAATGAACGATGAAGAATGAACATGGATCAATGAGCATTGTAGAATGAACGATGAAGAATGAACAAGGAGCAATGATCATTGTAGAATGAACGATGAAGAATGAACAAGGATCAATGATCAATAATGAATGAATAATGAAGAATGAACAAGGATCAATGAGCATTGTAGAATGAACAAGGAGCAATGATCAATAATGAATAAATGATGAAGAATGAACAAGGATCAATGATCATTGAAGAATGAAAGATGAAGAATGAACAAGGATGATCATTGAAGAATGAACGACGAAGAATAAACAAGGTTCAATGTTCATTGAAGAATGAACAATAAAGAATGAACAAGGATCAATTATTAATGAACAATGAACAATGAAGAATGAACAAGGATCAATGAGCATTGTAGAATGAACGATGAAGAATGAACAAGGATCAATGATCAATAATGAATGAATGATGAAGAATGAATAAGGATCATTGAGCATTGTAGAATGAACGATGTAGAATGAACAAGGATCAATGATTATTGAAGAATGAACGATGAAGAATGAACAAGGATCAATGATCAATGAACAATGAACGATGAAGAATGAACAAGGATCAATGAGCATTATAGAATGAATGATGAAAAATGAATAAGAATCAAAGATCAATAATGAATGAACGATGAAGAATGAACATGGATCAATGAGCATTGTAGAACGAACGATGAAGAATGAACAAGGATCAATGATCATTGAAGAATGAACGATGAAGAATGAACATGGATCAATGAGCATTGTAGAATGAACGATGAAGAATGAACAAGGAGCAATGATCATTGTAGAATGAACGATGAAGAATGAAAAGGATCAATGATCAATAATGAATGAACGATGAAGAATGAACAAGGATCAATGAGCATTGTAGAATGAACGATGAAGAATGAACAAGGATCAATGATCAATAATGAATGAACGATGAAGAATGAACATGGATCAATGAGCATTGTAGAATGAACGATGAAGAATGAACAAGGAGCAATGATCATTGTAGAATGAACGATGAAGAATGAACAAGGATCAATGATCAATAATGAATGAATAATGAAGAATGAACAAGGATCAATGAGCATTGTAGAATGAACAAGGAGCAATGATCAATAATGAATAAATGATGAAGAATGAACAAGGATCAATGATCATTGAAGAATGAAAGATGAAGAATGAACAAGGATGATCATTGAAGAATGAACGACGAAGAATAAACAAGGTTCAATGTTCATTGAAGAATGAACAATAAAGAATGAACAAGGATCAATTATTAATGAACAATGAACAATGAAGAATGAACAAGGATCAATGAGCATTGTAGAATGAACGATGAAGAATGAACAAGGATCAATGATCAATAATGAATGAATGATGAAGAATGAATAAGGATCATTGAGCATTGTAGAATGAACGATGTAGAATGAACAAGGATCAATGATTATTGAAGAATGAACGATGAAGAATGAACAAGGATCAATGATCAATGAACAATGAACGATGAAGAATGAACAAGGATCAATGAGCATTATAGAATGAATGATGAAAAATGAATAAGAATCAAAGATCAATAATGAATGAACGATGAAGAATGAACATGGATCAATGAGCATTGTAGAACGAACGATGAAGAATGAACAAGGATCAATGATCATTGAAGAATGAACGATGAAGAATGAACAAGGATCAATGAGCATTGTAGAATGAACGATGAAAAATGAATAAGAATCAATGATCAATAATGAATGAACGATGAAGAATGAACATGGATCAATGAGCATTGTAGAATGAACGATGAAGAATGAACAAGGAGCAATGATCATTGTAGAATGAACGATGAAGAATGAACAAGGATCAATGATCAATAATAAATGAACAAGGATCAATGAGCATTGTAGAATGAACGATGAAGAATGAACAAGGAGCAATGATCAATAATGAATGAATGATGAAGAATGAACAAGGATCAATGATCATTGAAGAATGAACGATGAAGAATGAACAAGGATCAATGATCATTGAAGAATGAACGACGAAGAATGAACAAGGTTCAATGATCATTGAAGAATGAACAAGGATCAATGAGCATTGTAGAATGAACGATGAAGAATGAACATGGATCAATGAGCATTGTAGAATGAACGATGAAGAATGAACAAGGAGCAATGATCATTGTAGAATGAACGATGAAGAATGAACAAGGATCAATGATCAATAATGAATGAACAATGAAGAATGAACAAGGATCAATGAGCATTGTAGAATGAACAAGGAGCAATGATCAATAATGAATAAATGATGAAGAATGAACAAGGATCAATGATCATTGAAGAATGAAAGATGAAGAATGAACAAGGACGATCATTGAAGAATGAACGACGAAGAATAAACAAGGTTCAATGTTCATTGAAGAATGAACAATAAAGAATGAACAAGGATCAATTATCAATGAACAATGAACAATGAAGAATGAACAAGGTTCAATGATCATTGAAGAATGAACGATTAAGAATGAACAAGGATCAATTATCAATGAACAATGAACGATGAAGAATGAACAAGGATCAATGATCAATAATGAATGAACGATGAAGAATGAACAAGGATCATTGAGCATTGTAGAATGAACGATGTAGAATGAACAAGGATCAATGATTATTGAAGAATGAACGATGAAGAATGAACAAGGATCAATGATCAATGAACAATGAACGATGAAGAATGAACAAGGATCAATGAGCATTATAGAATGAACGATGAAAAATGAATAAGAATCAAAGATCAATAATGAATGAACGATGAAGAATGAACATGGATCAACGAGCATTGTAGAACGAACGATGAAGAATGAACAAGGATCAATGATCATTGAAGAATGAACGATGAAGAATGAACAAGGATCAATGATCATTGAAGAATGAACGACGAAGAATGAACAAGGTTCAATGATCATTGAAGAATGAACAATAAAGAATGAACAAGGATCAATGAGCATTGTAGAATGAACGAGGAAGAATGAACATGGATCAATGAGCATTGTAGAATGAACGATGAAGAATGAACAAGGAGCAATGATCATTGTAGAATGAACGATGAAGAATGAAAGGGATCAATGATCAATAATGAATGAACGATGAAGAATGAACAAGGATCAATGAGCATTGTAGAATGAACGATGAAGAATGAACAAGGATCAATGATCAATAATGAATGAACGATGAAGAATGAACATGGATCAATGAGCATTGTAGAATGAACGATGAAGAATGAACAAGGAGCAATGATCGTTGTAGAATGAACGATGAAGAATGAACAAGGATCAATGATCAATAATGAAAGAATAATGAAGAATGAACAAGGATCAATGAGCATTGTAGAATGAACAAGGAGCAATGATCAATAATGAATAAATGATGAAGAATGAACAAGGATCAATGATCATTGAAGAATGAAAGATGAAGAATGAACAAGGATGATCATTGAAGAATGAACGACGAAGAATAAACAAGGTTCAATGTTCATTGAAGAATGAACAATAAAGAATGAACAAGGATCAATTATTAATGAACAATGAACAATGAAGAATGAACAAGGATCAATGAGCATTGTAGAATGAACGATGAAGAATGAACAAGGATCAATGATCAATAATGAATGAATGATGAAGAATGAACAAGGATCATTGAGCATTGTAGAATGAACGATGTAGAATGAACAAGGATCAATGATTATTGAATAGAATGAACGATGAAAAATGAATAAGAATCAATGATCAATAATGAATGAACGATGAAGAATGAACATGGATCAATGAGCATTGTAGAATGAACGATGAAGAATGAACAAGGAGCAATGATCATTGTAGAATGAACGATGAAGAATGAACAAGGATCAATGATCAATAATGAATGAACAAGGATCAATGAGCATTGTAGAATGAACGATGAAGAATGAACAAGAAGCAATGATCAATAATGAATGAATGATGAAGAATGAACAAGGTTCAATGATCATTGAAGAATGAACGATAAAGAATGAACAAGGATCAATTATCAATGAACAATGAACGATGAAGAATGAACAAGGATCAATGAGCATTGTAGAATGAACGATGAAGAATGAACAAGGATCAATGATCAATAATGAATGAATGATGAAGAATGAACAAGGATCATTGAGCATTGTAGAATGAACGATGTAGAATGAACAAGGATCAATGATTATTGAAGAATGAACGATGAAGAATGAACAAGGATCAATGATCAATGAACAATGAACGATGAAGAATGAACAAGGATCAATGAGCATTGTAGAATGAACGATGAAGAATGAACAAGGATCAATGATCAATAATGAATGAACGATGAAGAATGAACATGGATCAATGAGCATTGTAGAATGAACGATGAAGAATGAACAAGGAGCAATGATCATTGTAGAATGAACGATGAAGAATGAACAAGGATCAATGATCAATAATGAATGAATAATGAAGAATGAACAAGGATCAATGAGCATTGTAGAATGAACAAGGAGCAATGATCAATAATGAATAAATGATGAAGAATGAACAAGGATCAATGATCATTGAAGAATGAAAGATGAAGAATGAACAAGGATGATCATTGAAGAATGAACGACGAAGAATAAACAAGGTTCAATGTTCATTGAAGAATGAACAATAAAGAATGAACAAGGATCAATTATTAATGAACAATGAACAATGAAGAATGAACAAGGATCAATGAGCATTGTAGAATGAACGATGAAGAATGAACAAGGATCAATGATCAATAATGAATGAATGATGAAGAATGAACAAGGATCATTGAGCATTGTAGAATGAACGATGTAGAATGAACAAGGATCAATGATTATTGAATAGAATGAACGATGAAAAATGAATAAGAATCAATGATCAATAATGAATGAACGATGAAGAATGAACATGGATCAATGAGCATTGTAGAATGAACGATGAAGAATGAACAAGGAGCAATGATCATTGTAGAATGAACGATGAAGAATGAACAAGGATCAATGATCAATAATGAATGAACAAGGATCAATGAGCATTGTAGAATGAACGATGAAGAATGAACAAGAAGCAATGATCAATAATGAATGAATGATGAAGAATGAACAAGGTTCAATGATCATTGAAGAATGAACGATAAAGAATGAACAAGGATCAATTATCAATGAACAATGAACGATGAAGAATGAACAAGGATCAATGAGCATTGTAGAATGAACGATGAAGAATGAACAAGGATCAATGATCAATAATGAATGAATGATGAAGAATGAACAAGGATCATTGAGCATTGTAGAATGAACGATGTAGAATGAACAAGGATCAATGATTATTGAAGAATGAACGATGAAGAATGAACAAGGATCAATGATCAATGAACAATGAACGATGAAGAATGAACAAGGATCAATGAGCATTGTAGAATGAACGATGAAGAATGAACAAGGATCAATGATCAATAATGAATGAACGATGAAGAATCAACAAGGATCATTGAGTATTGTAGAACGAACGATGAAGAATGAACAAGGATCAATGATCATTGAAGAATGAACGATGAAGAATGAACAAGGATCAATGAGCATTGTAGAATGAACGATGAAAAATGAATAAGAATCAATGATCAATAATGAATGAACGATGAAGAATGAACATGGATCAACGAGCATTGTAGAATGAACGATGAAGAATGAACAAGGAGCAATGATCATTGTAGAATGAACGATGAAGAATGAACAAGGATCAATGATCAATAATAAATGAACAAGGATCAATGAGCATTGTAGAATGAACGATGAAGAATGAACAAGGAGCAATGATCAATAATGAATGAATGATGAAGAATGAACAAGGATCAATGATCATTGAAGAATGAACGATGAAGAATGAACAAGGATCAATGATCATTGAAGAATGAACGACGAAGAATGAACAAGGTTCAATGATCATTGAAGAATGAACAATAAAGAATGAACAAGGATCAATTATCAATGAACAATGAACAATGAAGAATGAACAAGGTTCAATGATCATTGAAGAATGAACGATTAAGAATGAACAAGGATCAATTATCAATGAACAATGAACGATGAAGAATGAACAAGGATCAATGATCAATAATGAATGAACGATGAAGAATGAACAAGGATCATTGAGCATTGTAGAATGAACGATGTAGAATGAACAAGGATCAATGATTATTGAAGAATGAACGATGAAGAATGAACAAGGATCAATGATCAATGAACAATGAACGATGAAGAATGAACAAGGATCAATGAGCATTATAGAATGAACGATGAAAAATCAATAAGAATCAAAGATCAATAATGAATGAACGATGAAGAATGAACAGGGATCAACAAGCATTGTAGAACGAACGATGAAGAATGAACAAGGATCAATGATCATTGAAGAATGAACGATGAAGAATGAACAAGGATCAATGATCATTGAAGAATGAACGACGAAGAATGAACAAGGTTCAATGATCATTGAAGAATGAACAATAAAGAATGAACAAGGATCAAATAGCATTGTAGAATGAACGATGAAGAATGAACATGGATCAATGATCAATAATGAATGAATGATGAAGAATGAACAAGGATCATTGAGCATTGTAGAATGAACGATGTAGAATGAACAAGGATCAATGATTATTGAAGAATGAACGATGAAGAATGAACAAGGATCAATGATCAATGAACAATGAACGATGAAGAATGAACAAGGATCAATGAGCATTATAGAATGAATGATGAAAAATGAATAAGAATCAAAGATCAATAATGAATGAACGATGAAGAATGAACATGGATCAATGAGCATTGTAGAACGAACGATGAAGAATGAACAAGGATCAATGATCATTGAAGAATGAACGATGAAGAATGAACAAGGATCAATGAGCATTGTAGAATGAACGATGAAGAATGAACATGGATCAATGATCAATAATGAATGAATGATGAAGAATGAACAAGGATCATTGAGCATTGTAGAATGAACGATGTAGAATGAACAAGGATCAATGATTATTGAAGAATGAACGATGAAGAATGAACAAGGATCAATGATCAATGAACAATGAACGATGAAGAATGAACAAGGATCAATGAGCATTATAGAATGAATGATGAAAAATGAATAAGAATCAAAGATCAATAATGAATGAACGATGAAGAATGAACATGGATCAATGAGCATTGTAGAACGAACGATGAAGAATGAACAAGGATCAATGATCATTGAAGAATGAACGATGAAGAATGAACAAGGATCAATGAGCATTGTAGAATGAACGATGAAAAATGAATAAGAATCAATGATCAATAATGAATGAACGATGAAGAATGAACATGGATCAATGAGCATTGTAGAATGAACGATGAAGAATGAACAAGGAGCAATGATCATTGTAGAATGAACGATGAAGAATGAACAAGGATCAATGATCAATAATAAATGAACAAGGATCAATGAGCATTGTAGAATGAACGATGAAGAATGAACAAGGAGCAATGATCAATAATGAATGAATGATGAAGAATGAACAAGGATCAATGATCATTGAAGAATGAACGATGAAGAATGAACAAGGATCAATGATCATTGAAGAATGAACGACGAAGAATGAACAAGGTTCAATGATCATTGAAGAATGAACAATAAAGAATGAACAAGGATCAATTATCAATGAACAATGAACAATGAAGAATGAACAAGGTTCAATGATCATTGAAGAATGAACGATTAAGAATGAACAAGGATCAATTATCAATGAACAATGAACGATGAAGAATGAACAAGGATCAATGATCAATAATGAATGAACGATGAAGAATGAACAAGGATCATTGAGCATTGTAGAATGAACGATGTAGAATGAACAAGGATCAATGATTATTGAAGAATGAACGATGAAGAATGAACAAGGATCAATGATCAATGAACAATGAACGATGAAGAATGAACAAGGATCAATGAGCATTATAGAATGAACGATGAAAAATCAATAAGAATCAAAGATCAATAATGAATGAACGATGAAGAATGAACATGGATCAACAAGCATTGTAGAACGAACGATGAAGAATGAACAAGGATCAATGATCATTGAAGAATGAACGATGAAGAATGAACAAGGATCAATGATCATTGAAGAATGAACGACGAAGAATGAACAAGGTTCAATGATCATTGAAGAATGAACAATAAAGAATGAACAAGGATCAATGAGCATTGTAGAATGAACGATGAAGAATGAACATGGATCAATGATCAATAATGAATGAATGATGAAGAATGAACAAGGATCATTGAGCATTGTAGAATGAACGATGTAGAATGAACAAGGATCAATGATTATTGAAGAATGAACGATGAAGAATGAACAAGGATCAATGATCAATGAACAATGAACGATGAAGAATGAACAAGGATCAATGAGCATTATAGAATGAATGATGAAAAATGAATAAGAATCAAAGATCAATAATCAATGAACGATGAAGAATGAACATGGATCAATGAGCATTGTAGAACGAACGATGAAGAATGAACAAGGATCAATGATCATTGAAGAATGAACGATGAAGAATGAACAAGGATCAATGAGCATTGTAGAATGAACGATGAAGAATGAACATGGATCAATGATCAATAATGAATGAATGATGAAGAATGAACAAGGATCATTGAGCATTGTAGAATGAACGATGTAGAATGAACAAGGATCAATGATTATTGAAGAATGAACGATGAAGAATGAACAAGGATCAATGATCAATGAACAATGAACGATGAAGAATGAACAAGGATCAATGAGCATTATAGAATGAATGATGAAAAATGAATAAGAATCAAAGATCAATAATGAATGAACGATGAAGAATGAACATGGATCAATGAGCATTGTAGAACGAACGATGAAGAATGAACAAGGATCAATGATCATTGAAGAATGAACGATGAAGAATGAACAAGGATCAATGAGCATTGTAGAATGAACGATGAAAAATGAATAAGAATCAATGATCAATAATGAATGAACGATGAAGAATGAACATGGATCAATGAGCATTGTAGAATGAACGATGAAGAATGAACAAGGAGCAATGATCATTGTAGAATGAACGATGAAGAATGAACAAGGATCAATGATCAATAATAAATGAACAAGGATCAATGAGCATTGTAGAATGAACGATGAAGAATGAACAAGGAGCAATGATCAATAATGAATGAATGATGAAGAATGAACAAGGATCAATGATCATTGAAGAATGAACGATGAAGAATGAACAAGGATCACTGATCATTGAAGAATGAACGACGAAGAATGAACAATAAAGAATGAACAAGGATCAATGAGCATTGTAGAATGAACGATGAAGAATGAACATGGATCAATGAGCATTGTAGAATGAACGATGAAGAATGAACAAGGAGCAATGATCATTGTAGAATGAACGATGAAGAATGAACAAGGATCAATGATCAATAATGAATGAACAATGAAGAATGAACAAGGATCAATGAGCATTGTAAAATGAACAAGGAGCAATGATCAATAATGTAAATGATGAAGAATGAACAAGGATCAATGATCATTGAAGAATGAAAGATGAAGAATGAACAAGGAGGATCATTGAAGAATGAACGACGAAGAATAAACAAGGTTCAATGTTCATTGAAGAATGAACAATAAAGAATGAACAAGGATCAATTATCAATGAACAATGAACAATGAAGAATGAACAAGGTTCAATGATCATTGAAGAATGAACGATTAAGAATGAACAAGGATCAATTATCAATGAACAATGAACGATGAAGAATGAACAAGGATCAATGATCAATAATGAATGAACGATGAAGAATGAACAAGGATCATTGAGCATTGTAGAATGAACGATGTAGAATGAACAAGGATCAATGATTATTGAAGAATGAACGATGAAGAATGAACAAGGATCAATGATCAATGAACAATGAACGATGAAGAATGAACAAGGATCAATGAGCATTATAGAATGAACGATGAAAAATGAATAAGAATCAAAGATCAATAATGAATGAACGATGAAGAATGAACATGGATCAACGAGCATTGTAGAACGAACGATGAAGAATGAACAAGGATCAATGATCATTGAAGAATGAACGATGAAGAATGAACAAGGATCAATGATCATTGAAGAATGAACGACGAAGAATGAACAAGGTTCAATGATCATTGAAGAATGAACAATAAAGAATGAACAAGGATCAATGAGCATTGTAGAATGAACGAGGAAGAATGAACATGGATCAATGAGCATTGTAGAATGAACGATGAAGAATGAACAAGGAGCAATGATCATTGTAGAATGAACGATGAAGAATGAAAAGGATCAATGATCAATAATGAATGAACGATGAAGAATGAACAAGGATCAATGAGCATTGTAGAATGAACGATGAAGAATGAACAAGGATCAATGATCAATAATGAATGAACGATGAAGAATGAACATGGATCAATGAGCATTGTAGAATGAACGATGAAGAATGAACAAGGAGCAATGATCATTGTAGAATGAACGATGAAGAATGAACAAGGATCAATGATCAATAATGAATGAATAATGAAGAATGAACAAGGATCAATGAGCATTGTAGAATGAACAAGGAGCAATGATCAATAATGAATAAATGATGAAGAATGAACAAGGATCAATGATCATTGAAGAATGAAAGATGAAGAATGAACAAGGATGATCATTGAAGAATGAACGACGAAGAATAAACAAGGTTCAATGTTCATTGAAGAATGAACAATAAAGAATGAACAAGGATCAATTATTAATGAACAATGAACAATGAAGAATGAACAAGGATCAATGAGCATTGTAGAATGAACGATGAAGAATGAACAAGGATCAATGATCAATAATGAATGAATGATGAAGAATGAACAAGGATCATTGAGCATTGTAGAATGAACGATGTAGAATGAACAAGGATCAATGATTATTGAATAGAATGAACGATGAAAAATGAATAAGAATCAATGATCAATAATGAATGAACGATGAAGAATGAACATGGATCAATGAGCATTGTAGAATGAACGATGAAGAATGAACAAGGAGCAATGATCATTGTAGAATGAACGATGAAGAATGAACAAGGATCAATGATCAATAATGAATGAACAAGGATCAATGAGCATTGTAGAATGAACGATGAAGAATGAACAAGAAGCAATGATCAATAATGAATGAATGATGAAGAATGAAAAAGGTTCAATGATCATTGAAGAATGAACGATAAAGAATGAACAAGGATCAATTATCAATGAACAATGAACGATGAAGAATGAACAAGGATCAATGAGCATTGTAGAATGAACGATGAAGAATGAACAAGGATCAATGATCAATAATGAATGAATGATGAAGAATGAACAAGGATCATTGAGCATTGTAGAATGAACGATGTAGAATGAACAAGGATCAATGATTATTGAAGAATGAACGATGAAGAATGAACAAGGATCAATGATCAATGAACAATGAACGATGAAGAATGAACAAGGATCAATGAGCATTGTAGAATGAACGATGAAGAATGAACAAGGATCAATGATCAATAATGAATGAACGATGAAGAATCAACAAGGATCATTGAGTATTGTAGAACGAACGATGAAGAATGAACAAGGATCAATGATCATTGAAGAATGAACGATGAAGAATGAACAAGGATCAATGAGCATTGTAGAATGAACGATGAAAAATGAATAAGAATCAATGATCAATAATGAATGAACGATGAAGAATGAACATGGATCAATGAGCATTGTAGAATGAACGATGAAGAATGAACAAGGAGCAATAATCATTGTAGAATGAACGATGAAGAATGAACAAGGATCAATGATCAATAATGAATGAACAAGGATCAATGAGCATTGTAGAATGAACGATGAAGAATGAACAAGGAGCAATGATCAATAATGAATGAATGATGAAGAATGAACAAGGATCAATGATCATTGAAGAATGAACGATGAAGAATGAACAAGGATCAATGATCATTGAAGAATGAACGACGAAGAATGAACAAGGTTCAATGATCATTGAAGGATGAACAATAAAGAATGAACAAGGATCAATCATCAATGAACAATGAACAATGAAGAATGAACAAGGATCAATGAGCATTGTAGAATGAACGATGAAGAATGAACAAGGATCAATGATAGATAATGAATGAACGATGAAGAATGAACAAGGATCATTGAGCATTATAGAACGAACGATGAAGAATGAACAAGGATCAATGATCATTGAAGAATGAACGATGAAGAATGAACAAGGATGATTGATCAATGAACAATGAACAATGAAGAATGAACAAGGATCAATGATCATTGAAGAATGAACGATGAAGAATGAACAAGGATCAATGATCAATGAACAATGAACGATGAAGAATGAACAAGGATCAATGAGCATTGTAGAATGAACGATGAAGAATGAACATGGATCAATGAGCATTGTAGAATGAACGATGAAGAATGAACAAGGAGCCATGATCATTGTAGAATGAACGATGAAGAATGAACAAGGATCAATGATCAATAATGAATGAATGATGAAGAATGAACAAGGATCATTGAGCATTGTAGAATGAACGATGTAGAATGAACAAGGATCAATGATTATTGAAGAATGAACGATGAAGAATGAACAAGGATCAATGATCAATGAACAATGAACGATGAAGAATGAACAAGGATCAATGATCATTGAAGAATGAACGATGAAGAATGAACAAGGATCAATGATCATTGAAGAATGAACGACGAAGAATGAACAAGGTTCAATGATCATTGAAGAATGAACAATAAAGAATGAACAAGGATCGATGAGCATTGTAGAATGAACGATGAAGAATGAACATGGATCAATGATCAATAATGAATGAATGATGAAGAATGAACAAGGATCATTGAGCATTGTAGAATGAACGATGTAGAATGAACAAGGATCAATGATTATTGAAGAATGAACGATGAAGAATGAACAAGGATCAATGATCAATGAACAATGAACGATGAAGAATGAACAAGGATCAATGAGCAGTATAGAATGAATGATGAAAAATGAATAAGAATCAAAGATCAATAATGAATGAACGATGAAGAATGAACATGGATCAATGAGCATTGTAGAACGAACGATGAAGAATGAACAAGGATCAATGATCATTGAAGAATGAACGATGAAGAATGAACAAGGATCAATGAGCATTGTAGAATGAACGATGAAAAATGAATAAGAATCAATGATCAATAATGAATGAACGATGAAGAATGAACATGGATCAATGAGCATTGTAGAATGAACGATGAAGAATGAACAAGGAGCAATGATCATTGTAGAATGAACGATGAAGAATGAACAAGGATCAATGATCAATAATAAATGAACAAGGATCAATGAGCATTGTAGAATGAACGATGAAGAATGAACAAGGAGCAATGATCAATAATGAATGAATGATGAAGAATGAACAAGGATCAATGATCATTGAAGAATGAACGATGAAGAATGAACAAGGATCAATGATCATTGAAGAATAAACGACGAAGAATGAACAAGGTTCAATGATCATTGAAGAATGAACAATAAAGAATGAACAAGGATCAATTATCAATGAACAATGAACAATGAAGAATGAACAAGGTTCAATGATCATTGAAGAATGAACGATTAAGAATGAACAAGGATCAATTATCAATGAACAATGAACGATGAAGAATGAACAAGGATCAATGATCAATAATGAATGAACGATGAAGAGTGAACAAGGATCATTGAGCATTGTAGAATGAACGATGTAGAATGAACAAGGATCAATGATTATTGAAGAATGAACGATGAAGAATGAACAAGGATCAATGATCAATGAACAATGAACGATGAAGAATGAACAAGGATCAATGAGCATTATAGAATGAACGATGAAAAATGAATAAGAATCAAAGATCAATAATGAATGAACGATGAAGAATGAACATGGATCAACAAGCATTGTAGAACGAACGATGAAGAATGAACAAGGATCAATGATCATTGAAGAATGAACGATGAAGAATGAACAAGGATCAATGATCATTGAAGAATGAACGACGAAGAATGAACAAGGTTCAATGATCATTGAAGAATGAACAATAAAGAATGAACAAGGATCAATGAGCATTGTAGAATGAACGATGAAGAATGAACATGGATCAATGATCAATAATGAATGAATGATGAAGAATGAACAAGGATCATTGAGCATTGTAGAATGAACGATGTAGAATGAACAAGGATCAATGATTATTGAAGAATGAACGATGAAGAATGAACAAGGATCAATGATCAATGAACAATGAACGATGAAGAATGAACAAGGATCAATGAGCATTATAGAATGAATGATGAAAAATGAATAAGAATCAAAGATCAATAATGAATGAACGATGAAGAATGAACATGGATCAATGAGCATTGTAGAACGAACGATGAAGAATGAACAAGGATCAATGATCATTGAAGAATGAACGATGAAGAATGAACAAGGATCAATGAGCATTGTAGAATGAACGATGAAGAATGAACATGGATCAATGATCAATAATGAATGAATGATGAAGAATGAACAAGGATCATTGAGCATTGTAGAATGAACGATGTAGAATGAACAAGGATCAATGATTATTGAAGAATGAACGATGAAGAATGAACAAGGATCAATGATCAATGAACAATGAACGATGAAGAATGAACAAGGATCAATGAGCATTATAGAATGAATGATGAAAAATGAATAAGAATCAAAGATCAATAATGAATGAACGATGAAGAATGAACATGGATCAATGAGCATTGTAGAACGAACGATGAAGAATGAACAAGGATCAATGATCATTGAAGAATGAACGATGAAGAATGAACAAGGATCAATGAGCATTGTAGAATGAACGATGAAAAATGAATAAGAATCAATGATCAATAATGAATGAACGATGAAGAATGAACATGGATCAATGAGCATTGTAGAATGAACGATGAAGAATGAACAAGGAGCAATGATCATTGTAGAATGAACGATGAAGAATGAACAAGGATCAATGATCAATAATAAATGAACAAGGATCAATGAGCATTGTAGAATGAACGATGAAGAATGAACAAGGAGCAATGATCAATAATGAATGAATGATGAAGAATGAACAAGGATCAATGATCATTGAAGAATGAACGATGAAGAATGAACAAGGATCACTGATCATTGAAGAATGAACGACGAAGAATGAACAAGGTTCAATGATCATTGAAGAATGAACAATAAAGAATGAACAAGGATCAATGAGCATTGTAGAATGAACGATGAAGAATGAACATGGATCAATGAGCATTGTAGAATGAACGATGAAGAATGAACAAGGAGCAATGATCATTGTAGAATGAACGATGAAGAATGAACAAGGATCAATGATCAATAATGAATGAACAATGAAGAATGAACAAGGATCAATGAGCATTGTAGAATGAACAAGGAGCAATGATCAATAATGAATAAATGATGAAGAATGAACAAGGATCAATGATCATTGAAGAATGAAAGATGAAGAATGAACAAGGACGATCATTGAAGAATGAACGACGAAGAATAAACAAGGTTCAATGTTCATTGAAGAATGAACAATAAAGAATGAACAAGGATCAATTATCAATGAACAATGAACAATGAAGAATGAACAAGGTTCAATGATCATTGAAGAATGAACGATTAAGAATGAACAAGGATCAATTATCAATGAACAATGAACGATGAAGAATGAACAAGGATCAATGATCAATAATGAATGAACGATGAAGAATGAACAAGGATCATTGAGCATTGTAGAATGAACGATGTAGAATGAACAAGGATCAATGATTATTGAAGAATGAACGATGAAGAATGAACAAGGATCAATGATCAATGAACAATGAACGATGAAGAATGAACAAGGATCAATGAGCATTATAGAATGAACGATGAAAAATGAATAAGAATCAAAGATCAATAATGAATGAACGATGAAGAATGAACATGGATCAACGAGCATTGTAGAACGAACGATGAAGAATGAACAAGGATCAATGATCATTGAAGAATGAACGATGAAGAATGAACAAGGATCAATGATCATTGAAGAATGAACGACGAAGAATTAACAAGGTTCAATGATCATTGAAGAATGAACAATAAAGAATGAACAAGGATCAATGAGCATTGTAGAATGAACGAGGAAGAATGAACATGGATCAATGAGCATTGTAGAATGAACGATGAAGAATGAACAAGGAGCAATGATCATTGTAGAATGAACGATGAAGAATGAAAAGGATCAATGATCAATAATGAATGAACGATGAAGAATGAACAAGGATCAATGAGCATTGTAGAATGAACGATGAAGAATGAACAAGGATCAATGATCAATAATGAATGAACGATGAAGAATGAACATGGATCAATGAGCATTGTAGAATGAACGATCAAGAATGAACAAGGAGCAATGATCATTGTAGAATGAACGATGAAGAATGAACAAGGATCAATGATCAATAATGAATGAATAATGAAGAATGAACAAGGATCAATGAGCATTGTAGAATGAACAAGGAGCAATGATCAATAATGAATAAATGATGAAGAATGAACAAGGATCAATGATCATTGAAGAATGAAAGATGAAGAATGAACAAGGATGATCATTGAAGAATGAACGACGAAGAATAAACAAGGTTCAATGTTCATTGAAGAATGAACAATAAAGAATGAACAAGGATCAATTATAAATGAACAATGAACAATGAAGAATGAACAAGGATCAATGAGCATTGTAGAATGAACGATGAAGAATGAACAAGGATCAATGATCAATAATGAATGAATGATGAAGAATGAACAAGGATCATTGAGCATTGTAGAATGAACGATGTAGAATGAACAAGGATCAATGATTATTGAATAGAATGAACGATGAAAAATGAATAAGAATCAATGATCAATAATGAATGAACGATGAAGAATGAACAAGGAGCAATGATCATTGTAGAATGAACGATGAAGAATGAACAAGGATCAATGATCAATAATGAATGAACAAGGATCAATGAGCATTGTAGAATGAACGATGAAGAATGAACAAGAAGCAATGATCAATAATGAATGAATGATGAAGAATGAACAAGGTTCAATGATCATTGAAGAATGAACGATAAAGAATGAACAAGGATCAATTATCAATGAACAATGAACGATGAAGAATGAACAAGGATCAATGAGCATTGTAGAATGAACGATGAAGAATGAACAAGGATCAATGATCAATAATGAATGAATGATGAAGAATGAACAAGGATCATTGAGCATTGTAGAATGAACGATGTAGAATGAACAAGGATCAATGATTATTGAAGAATGAACGATGAAGAATGAACAAGGATCAATGATCAATGAACAATGAACGATGAAGAATGAACAAGGATCAATGAGCATTGTAGAATGAACGATGAAGAATGAACAAGGATCAATGATCAATAATGAATGAACGATGAAGAATCAACAAGGATCATTGAGTATTGTAGAACGAACGATGAAGAATGAACAAGGATCAATGATCATTGAAGAATGAACGATGAAGAATGAACAAGGATCAATGAGCATTGTAGAATGAACGATGAAAAATGAATAAGAATCAATGATCAATAATGAATGAACGATGAAGAATGAACATGGATCAATGAGCATTGTAGAATGAACGATGAAGAATGAACAAGGAGCAATAATCATTGTAGAATGAACGATGAAGAATGAACAAGGATCAATGATCAATAATGAATGAACAAGGATCAATGAGCATTGTAGAATGAACGATGAAGAATGAACAAGGAGCAATGATCAATAATGAATGAATGATGAAGAATGAACAAGGATCAATGATCATTGAAGAATGAACGATGAAGAATGAACAAGGATCAATGATCATTGAAGAATGAACGACGAAGAATGAACAAGGTTCAATGATCATTGAAGGATGAACAATAAAGAATGAACAAGGATCAATCATCAATGAACAATGAACAATGAAGAATGAACAAGGATCAATGAGCATTGTAGAATGAACGATGAAGAATGAACAAGGATCAATGATAGATAATGAATGAACGATGAAGAATGAACAAGGATCATTGAGCATTATAGAACGAACGATGAAGAATGAACAAGGATCAATGATCATTGAAGAATGAACGATGAAGAATGAACAAGGATGATTGATCAATGAACAATGAACAATGAAGAATGAACAAGGATCAATGATCATTGAAGAATGAACGATGAAGAATGAACAAGGATCAATGATCAATGAACAATGAACGATGAAGAATGAACGATGAAGAATGAACATGGATCAATGAGCATTGTAGAATGAACGATGAAGAATGAACAAGGAGCCATGATCATTGTAGAATGAACGATGAAGAATGAACAAGGATCAATGATCAATAATGAATGAATGATGAAGAATGAACAAGGATCATTGAGCATTGTAGAATGAACGATGTAGAATGAACAAGGATCAATGATTATTGAAGAATGAACGATGAAGAATGAACAAGGATCAATGATCAATGAACAATGAACGATGAAGAATGAACAAGGATCAATGATCATTGAAGAATGAACGATGAAGAATGAACAAGGATCAATGATCATTGAAGAATGAACGACGAAGAATGAACAAGGTTCAATGATCATTGAAGAATGAACAATAAAGAATGAACAAGGATCGATGAGCATTGTAGAATGAACGATGAAGAATGAACATGGATCAATGATCAATAATGAATGAATGATGAAGAATGAACAAGGATCATTGAGCATTGTAGAATGAACGATGTAGAATGAACAAGGATCAATGATTATTGAAGAATGAACGATGAAGAATGAACAAGGATCAATGATCAATGAACAATGAACGATGAAGAATGAACAAGGATCAATGAGCATTATAGAATGAATGATGAAAAATGAATAAGAATCAAAGATCAATAATGAATGAACGATGAAGAATGAACATGGATCAATGAGCATTGTAGAACGAACGATGAAGAATGAACAAGGATCAATGATCATTGAAGAATGAACGATGAAGAATGAACAAGGATCAATGAGCATTGTAGAATGAACGATGAAAAATGAATAAGAATCAATGATCAATAATGAATGAACGATGAAGAATGAACATGGATCAATGAGCATTGTAGAATGAACGATGAAGAATGAACAAGGAGCAATGATCATTGTAGAATGAACGATGAAGAATGAACAAGGATCAATGATCAATAATAAATGAACAAGGATCAATGAGCATTGTAGAATGAACGATGAAGAATGAACAAGGAGCAATGATCAATAATGAATGAATGATGAAGAATGAACAAGGATCAATGATCATTGAAGAATGAACGATGAAGAATGAACAAGGATCAATGATCATTGAAGAATGAACGATGAAGAATGAACAAGGATCAATGATCATTGAAGAATGAACGACGAAGAATGAACAAGGTTCAATGATCATTGAAGAATGAACAATAAAGAATGAACAAGGATCAATTATCAATGAACAATGAACAATGAAGAATGAACAAGGTTCAATGATCATTGAAGAATGAACGATTAAGAATGAACAAGGATCAATTATCAATGAACAATGAACGATGAAGAATGAACAAGGATCAATGATCAATAATGAATGAACGATGAAGAATGAACAAGGATCATTGAGCATTGTAGAATGAACGATGTAGAATGAACAAGGATCAATGATTATTGAAGAATGAACGATGAAGAATGAACAAGGATCAATGATCAATGAACAATGAACGATGAAGAATGAACAAGGATCAATGAGCATTATAGAATGAACGATGAAAAATGAATAAGAATCAAAGATCAATAATGAATGAACGATGAAGAATGAACATGGATCAACAAGCATTGTAGAACGAACGATGAAGAATGAACAAGGATCAATGATCATTGAAGAATGAACGATGAAGAATGAACAAGGATCAATGATCATTGAAGAATGAACGACGAAGAATGAACAAGGTTCAATGATCATTGAAGAATGAACAATAAAGAATGAACAAGGATCAATGAGCATTGTAGAATGAACGATGAAGAATGAACATGGATCAATGATCAATAATGAATAAATGATGAAGAATGAACAAGGATCATTGAGCATTGTAGAATGAACGATGTAGAATGAACAAGGATCAATGATTATTGAAGAATGAACGATGAAGAATGAACAAGGATCAATGATCAATGAACAATGAACGATGAAGAATGAACAAGGATCAATGAGCATTATAGAATGAAGGATGAAAAATGAATAAGAATCAAAGATCAATAATGAATGAACGATGAAGAATGAACATGGATCAATGAGCATTGTAGAACGAACGATGAAGAATGAACAAGGATCAATGATCATTGAAGAATGAACGATGAAGAATGAACAAGGATCAATGAGCATTGTAGAACGAACGATGAAAAATGAATAAGAATCAATGATCAATAATGAATGAACGATGAAGAATGAACATGGATCAATGAGCATTGTAGAATGAACGATGAAGAATGAACAAGGAGCAATGATCATTGTAGAATGAACGATGAAGAATGAACAAGGATCAATGATCAATAATGAATGAACAAGGATCAATGAGCATTGTAGAATGAACGATGAAGAATGAACAAGGAGCAATGATCAATAATGAATGAATGATGAAGAATGAACAAGGATCAATGATCATTGAAGAATGAACGATGAAGAATGAACAAGGATCAATGATCATTGAAGAATGAACGACGAAGAATGAACAAGGTTTAATGATCATTGAAGAATGAACAATAAAGAATGAACAAGGATCAATTATCAATGAACAATGAACAATGAAAAATGAACAAGGTTCAATGATCATTGAAGAATGAACGATTAAGAATGAACAAGGATCAATTATCAATGAACAATGAACGATGAAGAATGAACAAGGATCAATGATCAATAATGAATGAACGATGAAGAATGAACAAGGATCATTGAGCATTGTAGAATGAACGATGTAGAATGAACAAGGATCAATGATTATTGAAGAATGAACGATGAAGAATGAACAAGGATCAATGATCAATGAACAATGAACGATGAAGAATGAACAAGGATCAATGAGCATTATAGAATGAACGATGAAAAATGAATAAGAATCAAAGATCAATAATGAATGAACGATGAAGAATGAACATGGATCAACAAGCATTGTAGAACGAACGATGAAGAATGAACAAGGATCAATGATCATTGAAGAATGAACGATGAAGAATGAACAAGGATCAATGATCATTGAAGAATGAACGACGAAGAATGAACAAGGTTCAATGATCATTGAAGAATGAACAATAAAGAATGAACAAGGATCAATGAGCATTGTAGAATGAACGATGAAGAATGAACATGGATCAATGATCAATAATGAATGAATGATGAAGAATGAACAAGGATCATTGAGCATTGTAGAATGAACGATGTAGAATGAACAAGGATCAATGATTATTGAAGAATGAACGATGAAGAATGAACAAGGATCAATGATCAATGAACAATGAACGATGAAGAATGAACAAGGATCAATGAGCATTATAGAATGAAGGATGAAAAATGAATAAGAATCAAAGATCAATAATGAATGAACGATGAAGAATGAACATGGATCAATGAGCATTGTAGAACGAACGATGAAGAATGAACAAGGATCAATGATCATTGAAGAATGAACGATGAAGAATGAACAAGGATCAATGAGCATTGTAGAATGAACGATGAAAAATGAATAAGAATCAATGATCAATAATGAATGAACGATGAAGAATGAACATGGATCAATGAGCATTGTAGAATGAACGATGAAGAATGAACAAGGAGCAATGATCATTGTAGAATGAACGATGAAGAATGAACAAGGATCAATGATCAATAATAAATGAACAAGGATCAATGAGCATTGTAGAATGAATGATGAAGAATGAACAAGGAGCAATGATCAATAATGAATGAATGATGAAGAATGAACAAGGATCAATGATCATTGAAGAATGAACGATGAAGAATGAACAAGGATCAATGATCATTGAAGAATGAACGACGAAGAATGAACAAGGTTCAATGATCATTGAAAAATGAACAATAAAGAATGAACAAGGATCAATTATCAATGAACAATGAACAATGAAGAATGAACAAGGTTCAATGATCATTGAAGAATGAACGATTAAGAATGAACAAGGATCAATTATCAATGAACAATGAACGATGAAGAATGAACAAGGATCAATGATCAATAATGAATGAACGATGAAGAATGAACAAGGATCATTGAGCATTGTAGAATGAACGATGTAGAATGAACAAGGATCAATGATTATTGAAGAATGAACGATGAAGAATGAACAAGGATCAATGATCAATGAACAATGAACGATGAAGAATGAACAAGGATCAATGAGCATTATAGAATGAACGATGAAAAATGAATAAGAATCAAAGATCAATAATGAATGAACGATGAAGAATGAACATGGATCAACAAGCATTGTAGAACGAACGATGAAGAATGAACAAGGATCAATGATCATTGAAGAATGAACGATGAAGAATGAACAAGGATCAATGATCATTGAAGAATGAACGACGAAGAATGAACAAGGTTCAATGATCATTGAAGAATGAACAATAAAGAATGAACAAGGATCAATGAGCATTGTAGAATGAACGATGAAGAATGAACATGGATCAATGATCAATAATGAATGAATGATGAAGAATGAACAAGGATCATTGAGCATTGTAGAATGAACGATGTAGAATGAACAAGGATCAATGATTATTGAAGAATGAACGATGAAGAATGAACAAGGATCAATGATCAATGAACAATGAACGATGAAGAATGAACAAGGATCAATGAGCATTATAGAATGAATGATGAAAAATGAATAAGAATCAAAGATCAATAATGAATGAACGATGAAGAATGAACATGGATCAATGAGCATTGTAGAACGAACGATGAAGAATGAACAAGGATCAATGATCATTGAAGAATGAACGATGAAGAATGAACAAGGATCAATGAGCATTGTAGAATGAACGATGAAGAATGAACATGGATCAATGATCAATAATGAATGAATGATGAAGAATGAACAAGGATCATTGAGCATTGTAGAATGAACGATGTAGAATGAACAAGGATCAATGATTATTGAAGAATGAACGATGAAGAATGAACAAGGATCAATGATCAATGAACAATGAACGATGAAGAATGAACAAGGATCAATGAGCATTATAGAATGAATGATGAAAAATGAATAAGAATCAAAGATCAATAATGAATGAACGATGAAGAATGAAAATGGATCAATGAGCATTGTAGAACGAACGATGAAGAATGAACAAGGATCAATGATCATTGAAGAATGAACGATGAAGAATGAACAAGGATCAATGAGCATTGTAGAATGAACGATGAAAAATGAATAAGAATCAATGATCAATAATGAATGAACGATGAAGAATGAACATGGATCAATGAGCATTGTAGAATGAACGATGAAGAATGAACAAGGAGCAATGATCATTGTAGAATGAACGATGAAGAATGAACAAGGATCAATGATCAATAATAAATGAACAAGGATCAATGAGCATTGTAGAATGAACGATGAAGAATGAACAAGGAGCAATGATCAATAATGAATGAATGATGAAGAATGAACAAGGATCAATGATCATTGAAGAATGAACGATGAAGAATGAACAAGGATCAATGATCATTGAAGAATGAACGACGAAGAATGAACAAGGTTCAATGATCATTGAAGGATGAACAATAAAGAATGAACAAGGATCAATGAGCATTGTAGAATGAACGATGAAGAATGAACATGGATCAATGAGCATTGTAGAATGAACGATGAAGAATGAACAAGGAGCAATGATCATTGTAGAATGAACGATGAAGAATGAACAAGGATCAATGATCAATAATGAATGAACAATGAAGAATGAACAAGGATCAATGAGCATTGTAGAATGAACAAGGAGCAATGATCAATAATGAATAAATGATGAAGAATGAACAAGGATCAATGATCATTGAAGAATGAAAGATGAAGAATGAACAAGGACGATCATTGAAGAATGAACGACGAAGAATAAACAAGGTTCAATGTTCATTGAAGAATGAACAATAAAGAATGAACAAGGATCAATTATCAATGAACAATGAACAATGAAGAATGAACAAGGTTCAATGATCATTGAAGAATGAACGATTAAGAATGAACAAGGATCAATTATCAATGAACAATGAACGATGAAGAATGAACAAGGATCAATGATCAATAATGAATGAACGATGAAGAATGAACAAGGATCATTGAGCATTGTAGAATGAACGATGTAGAATGAACAAGGATCAATGATTATTGAAGAATGAACGATGAAGAATGAACAAGGATCAATGATCAATGAACAATGAACGATGAAGAATGAACAAGGATCAATGAGCATTATAGAATGAACGATGAAAAATGAATAAGAATCAAAGATCAATAATGAATGAACGATGAAGAATGAACATGGATCAACGAGCATTGTAGAACGAACGATGAAGAATGAACAAAGATCAATGATCATTGAAGAATGAACGATGAAGAATGAACAAGGATCAATGATCATTGAAGAATGAACGACGAAGAATGAACAAGGTTCAATGATCATTGAAGAATGAACAATAAAGAATGAACAAGGATCAATGAGCATTGTAGAATGAACGAGGAAGAATGAACATGGATCAATGAGCATTGTAGAATGAACGATGAAGAATGAACAAGGAGCAATGATCATTGTAGAATGAACGATGAAGAATGAAAAGGATCAATGATCAATAATGAATGAACGATGAAGAATGAACAAGGATCAATGAGCATTGTAGAATGAACGATGAAGAATGAACAAGGATCAATGATCAATAATGAATGAACGATGAAGAATGAACATGGATCAATGAGCATTGTAGAATGAACGATGAAGAATGAACAAGGAGCAATGATCATTGTAGAATGAACGATGAAGAATGAACAAGGATCAATGATCAATAATGAATGAATAATGAAGAATGAACAAGGATCAATGAGCATTGTAGAATGAACAAGGAGCAATGATCAATAATGAATAAATGATGAAGAATGAACAAGGATCAATGATCATTGAAGAATGAAAGATGAAGAATTAACAAGGATGATCATTGAAGAATGTACGACGAAGAATAAACAAGGTTCAATGTTCATTGAAGAATGAACAATAAAGAATGAACAAGGATCAATTATTAATGAACAATGAACAATGAAGAATGAACAAGGATCAATGAGCATTGTAGAATGAACGATGAAGAATGAACAAGGATCAATGATCAATAATGAATGAATGATGAAGAATGAACAAGGATCATTGAGCATTGTAGAATGAACGATGTAGAATGAACAAGGATCAATGATTATTGAATAGAATGAACGATGAAAAATGAATAAGAATCAATGATCAATAATGAATGAACGATGAAGAATGAACATGGATCAATGAGCATTGTAGAATGAACGATGAAGAATGAACAAGGAGCAATGATCATTGTAGAATGAACGATGAAGAATGAACAAGGATCAATGATCAATAATGAATGAACAAGGATCAATGAGCATTGTAGAATGAACGATGAAGAATGAACAAGAAGCAATGATCAATAATGAATGAATGATGAAGAATGAACAAGGATCAATGATCATTGAAGAATGAACGATGAAGAATGAACAAGGATCAATGATCATTGAAGAATGAACGACGAAGAATGAACAAGGTTCAATGATCATTGAAGAATGAACAATAAAGAATGAACAAGGATCAATGAGCATTGTAGAATGAACGATGAAGAATGAACATGGATCAATGAGCATTGTAGAATGAACGATGAAGAATGAACAAGGAGCAATGATCATTGTAGAATGAACGATGAAGAATGAACAAGGATCAATGATCAATAATGAATGAACAATGAAGAATGAACAAGGATCAATGAGCATTGTAGAATGAACAAGGAGCAATGATCAATAATGAATAAATGATGAAGAATGAACAAGGATCAATGATCATTGAAGAATGAAAGATGAAGAATGAACAAGGACGATCATTGAAGAATGAACGACGAAGAATAAACAAGGTTCAATGTTCATTGAAGAATGAACAATAAAGAATGAACAAGGAGCAATTATCAATGAACAATGAACAATGAAGAATGAACAAGGTTCAATGATCATTGAAGAATGAACGATTAAGAATGAACAAGGATCAATTATCAATGAACAATGAACGATGAAGAATGAACAAGGATCAATGATCAATAATGAATGAACGATGAAGAATGAACAAGGATCATTGAGCATTGTAGAATGAACGATGTAGAATGAACAAGGATCAATGATTATTGAAGAATGAACGATGAAGAATGAACAAGGATCAATGATCAATGAACAATGAACGATGAAGAATGAACAAGGATCAATGAGCATTATAGAATGAACGATGAAAAATGAATAAGAATCAAAGATCAATAATGAATGAACGATGAAGAATGAACATGGATCAACGAGCATTGTAGAACGAACGATGAAGAATGAACAAGGATCAATGATCATTGAAGAATGAACGATGAAGAATGAACAAGGATCAATGATCATTGAAGAATGAACGACGAAGAATGAACAAGGTTCAATGATCATTGAAGAATGAACAATAAAGAATGAACAAGGATCAATGAGCATTGTAGAATGAACGAGGAAGAATGAACATGGATCAATGAGCATTGTAGAATGAACGATGAAGAATGAACAAGGAGCAATGATCTTTGTAGAATGAACGATGAAGAATGAAAAGGATCAATGATCAATAATGAATGAACGATGAAGAATGAACAAGGATCAATGAGCATTGTGGAATGAACGATGAAGAATGAACAAGGATCAATGATCAATAATGAATGAACGATGAAGAATGAACATGGATCAATGAGCATTGTAGAATGAACGATGAAGAATGAACAAGGAGCAATGATCATTGTAGAATGAACGATGAAGAATGAACAAGGATCAATGATCAATAATGAATGAATAATGAAGAATGAACAAGGATCAATGAGCATTGTAGAATGAACAAGGAGCAATGATCAATAATGAATAAATGATGAAGAATGAACAAGGATCAATGATCATTGAAGAATGAAAGATGAAGAATGAACAAGGATGATCATTGAAGAATGAACGACGAAGAATAAACAAGGTTCAATGTTCATTGAAGAATGAACAATAAAGAATGAACAAGGATCAATTATTAATGAACAATGAACAATGAAGAATGAACAAGGATCAATGAGCATTGTAGAATGAACGATGAAGAATGAACAAGGATCAATGATCAATAATGAATGAATGATGAAGAATGAACAAGGATCATTGAGCATTGTAGAATGAACGATGTAGAATGAACAAGGATCAATGATTATTGAATAGAATGAACGATGAAAAATGAATAAGAATCAATGATCAATAATGAATGAACGATGAAGAATGAACATGGATCAATGAGCATTGTAGAATGAACGATGAAGAATGAACAAGGAGCAATGATCATTGTAGAATGAACGATGAAGAATGAACAAGGATCAATGATCAATAATGAATGAACAAGGATCAATGAGCATTGTAGAATGAACGATGAAGAATGAACAAGAAGCAATGATCAATAATGAATGAATGATGAAGAATGAACAAGGTTCAATGATCATTGAAGAATGAATGATAAAGAATGAACAAGGATCAATTATCAATGAACAATGAACGATGAAGAATGAACAAGGATCAATGAGCATTGTAGAATGAACGATGAAGAATGAACAAGGATCAATGATCAATAATGAATGAATGATGAAGAATGAACAAGGATCATTGAGCATTGTAGAATGAACGATGTAGAATGAACAAGGATCAATGATTATTGAAGAATGAACGATGAAGAATGAACAAGGATCAATGATCAATGAACAATGAACGATGAAGAATGAACAAGGATCAATGAGCATTGTAGAATGAACGATGAAGAATGAACAAGGATCAATGATCAATAATGAATGAACGATGAAGAATCAACAAGGATCATTGAGCATTGTAGAACGAACGATGAAGAATGAACAAGGATCAATGATCATTGAAGAATGAACGATGAAGAATGAACAAGGATCAATGAGCATTGTAGAATGAACGATGAAAAATGAATAAGAATCAATGATCAATAATGAATGAACGATGAAGAATGAACATGGATCAATGAGCATTGTAGAATGAACGATGAAGAATGAACAAGGAGCAATAATCATTGTAGAATGAACGATGAAGAATGAACAAGGATCAATGATCAATAATGAATGAACAAGGATCAATGAGCATTGTAGAATGAACGATGAAGAATGAACAAGGAGCAATGATCAATAATGAATGAATGATGAAGAATGAACAAGGATCAATGATCATTGAAGAATGAACGATGAAGAATGAACAAGGATCAATGATCATTGAAGAATGAACGACGAAGAATGAACAAGGTTCAATGATCATTGAAGGATGAACAATAAAGAATGAACAAGGATCAATCATCAATGAACAATGAACAATGAAGAATGAACAAGGATCAATGAGCATTGTAGAATGAACGATGAAGAATGAACAAGGATCAATGATAGATAATGAATGAACGATGAAGAATGAACAAGGATCATTATAGAACGAACGATGAAGAATGAACAAGGATCAATGATCATTGAAGAATGAACGATGAAGAATGAACAAGGATGATTGATCAATGAACAATGAACAATGAAGAATGAACAAGGATCAATGATCATTGAAGAATGAACGATGAAGAATGAACAAGGATCAATGATCAATGAACAATGAACGATGAAGAATGAACAAGGATCAATGAGCATTGTAGAATGAACGATGAAGAATGAACATGGATCAATGAGCATTGTAGAATGAACGATGAAGAATGAACAAGGAGCCATGATCATTGTAGAATGAACGATGAAGAATGAACAAGGATCAATGATCAATAATGAATGAATGATGAAGAATGAACAAGGATCATTGAGCATTGTAGAATGAACGATGTAGAATGAACAAGGATCAATGATTATTGAAGAATGAACGATGAAGAATGAACAAGGATCAATGATCAATGAACAATGAACGATGAAGAATGAACAAGGATCAATGAGCATTATAGAATGAACGATGAAAAATGAATAAGAATCAAAGATCAATAATGAATGAACGATGAAGAATGAACATGGATCAATGAGCATTGTAGAACGAACGATGAAGAATGAACAAGGATCAATGATCATTGAAGAATGAACGATGAAGAATGAACAAGGATCAATGATCATTGTAGAATGAACGATGAAAAATGAATAAGAATCAAAGATCAATAATGAATGAACGATGAAGAATGAACATGGATCAATGAGCATTGTAGAATGAACGATGAAGAATGAACAAGGAGCAATAATCATTGTAGAATGAACGATGAAGAATGAACAAGGATCAATGATCAATAATGAATGAACAAGGATCAATGAGCATTGTAGAATGAACGATGAAGAATGAACAAGGAGTAATGATCAATAATGAATGAATGATGAAGAATGAACAAGGATCAATGATCATTGAAGAATGAACGATGAAGAATGAACAAGGATCAATGATCATTGAAGAATGAACGACGAAGAATGAACAAGGTTCAATGATCATTGAAGAATGAACAATAAAGAATGAACAAGGATCAATTATCAATGAACAATGAACAATGATGAATGAACAAGGATCAATGAGCATTGTAGAATGAACGATGAAGAATGAACAAGGATCAATGATCAATAATGAATGAACGATGAAGAATCAACAAGGATCATTGAGCATTGTAGAACGAACGATGAAGAATGAACAAGGATCAATGATCATTGAAGAATGAACGATGAAGAATGAACAAGGATCAATGAGCATTGTAGAATGAACGATGAAAAATGAATAAGAATCAAAGATCAATAATGAATGAAAGATGAAGAATGAACAAGGAGCAATGATCAATAATGAATGAATGATGAAGAATGAACAAGGATCAATGATCATTGAAGAATGAACGATGAAGAATGAACAATGAACAATGAAGAATGAACAAGTATCAATGAGCATTGTAGAATGAACGATGAAGAATGAACAAGGATCAATGATCAATAATGAATGAACGATGAAGAATCAACAAGGATCATTGAGCATTGTAGAACGAACGATGAAGAATGAACAAGGATCAATGATCATTGAAGAATGAACGATGAAGAATGAACAAGGATCAATGAGCATTGTAGAATGAACGATGAAAAATGAATAAGAATCAATGATCAATAATGAATGAACGATGAAGAATGAACATGGATCAATGAGCATTGTAGAATGAACGATGAAGAATGAACAAGGAGCAATGATCATTGTAGAATGAACGATGAAGAATGAACAAGGATCAATGATCAATAATAAATGAACAAGGATCAATGAGCATTGTAGAATGAACGATGAAGAATGAACAAGGAGCAATGATCAATAATGAATGAATGATGAAGAATGAACAAGGATCAATGATCATTGAAGAATGAACGATGAAGAATGAACAAGGATCAATGATCATTGAAGAATGAACGACGAAGAATGAACAAGGTTCAATGATCATTGAAGAATGAACAATAAAGAATGAACAAGGATCAATTATCAATGAACAATGAACAATGAAGAATGAACAAGGTTCAATGATCATTGAAGAATGAACGATTAAGAATGAACAAGGATCAATTATCAATGAACAATGAACGATGAAGAATGAACAAGGATCAATGATCAATAATGAATGAACGATGAAGAATGAACAAGGATCATTGAGCATTGTAGAATGAACGATGTAGAATGAACAAGGATCAATGATTATTGAAAAATGAACGATGAAGAATGAACAAGGATCAATGATCAATGAACAATGAACGATGAAGAATGAACAAGGATCAATGAGCATTATAGAATGAAAGATGAAAAATGAATAAGAATCAAAGATCAATAATGAATGAACGATGAAGAATGAACATGGATCAACAAGCATTGTAGAACGAACGATGAAGAATGAACAAGGATCAACGATCATTGAAGAATGAACGATGAAGAATGAACAAGGATCAATGGTCATTGAAGAATGAACGACGAAGAATGAACAAGGTTCAATGATCATTGAAGAATGAACAATAAAGAATGAACAAGGATCAATGAGCATTGTAGAATGAACGATGAAGAATGAACATGGATCAATGAGCATTGTAGAATGAACGATGAAGAATGAACAAGGAGCAACGATCATTGTAGAATGAACGATGAAGAATGAACAAGGATCAATGATCAATAATGAATGAATGATGAAGAATGAACAAGGATCATTGAGCATTGTAGAATGAACGATGTAGAATGAACAAGGATCAATGATTATTGAAGAATGAACGATGAAGAATGAACAAGGATCAATGATCAATGAACAATGAACGATGAAGAATGAACAAGGATCAATGAGCATTATAGAATGAATGATGAAAAATGAATAAGAATCAAAGATCAATAATGAATGAACGATGAAGAATGAACATGGATCAATGAGCATTGTAGAACGAACGATGAAGAATGAACAAGGATCAATGATCATTGAAGAATGAACGATGAAGAATGAACAAGGATCAATGAGCATTGTAGAATGAACGATGAAAAATGAATAAGAATCAAAGATCAATAATGAATGAAAGATGAAGAATGAACATGGATCAATGAGCATTGTAGAATGAACGATGAAGAATGAACAAGGAGCAATGATCATTGTAGAATGAACGATGAAGAATGAACAAGGATCAATGATCAATAATAAATGAACAAGGATCAATGAGCATTGTAGAATGAAAGATGAAGAATGAACAAGGAGCAATGATCAATAATGAATGAATGATGAAGAATGAACAAGGATCAATGATCAATGAACAATGAACGATGAAGAATGAACAAGGATCAATGAGCATTGTAGAATGAACGATGAAGAATGAACATGGATCAATGAGCATTGTAGAATGAACGATGAAGAATGAACAAGGAGCCATGATCATTGTAGAATGAACGATGAAGAATGAACAAGGATCAATGATCAATAATGAATGAATGATGAAGAATGAACAAGGATCATTGAGCATTGTAGAATGAACGATGTAGAATGAACAAGGATCAATGATTATTGAAGAATGAACGATGAAGAATGAACAAGGATCAATGATCAATGAACAATGAACGATGAAGAATGAACAAGGATCAATGAGCATTATAGAATGAATGATGAAAAATGAATAAGAATCAAAGATCAATAATGAATGAACGATGAAGAATGAACATGGATCAATGAGCATTGTAGAACGAACGATGAAGAATGAACAAGGATCAATGATCATTGAAGAATGAACGATGAAGAATGAACAAGGATCAATGATCATTGTAGAATGAACGATGAAAAATGAATAAGAATCAATGATCAATAATGAATGAACGATGAAGAATGAACATGGATCAATGAGCATTGTAGAATGAACGATGAAGAATGAACAAGGAGCAATAATCATTGTAGAATGAACGATGAAGAATGAACAAGGATCAATGATCAATAATGAATGAACAAGGATCAATGAGCATTGTAGAATGAACGATGAAGAATGAACAAGGAGCAATGATCAATAATGAATGAATGATGAAGAATGAACAAGGATCAATGATCATTGAAGAATGAACGATGAAGAATGAACAAGGATCAATGATCATTGAAGAATGAACGACGAAGAATGAACAAGGTTCAATGATCATTGAAGAATGAACAATAAAGAATGAACAAGGATCAATTATCAATGAACAATGAACAATGATGAATGAACAAGGATCAATGAGCATTGTAGAATGAACGATGAAGAATGAACAAGGATCAATGATCAATAATGAATGAACGATGAAGAATCAACAAGGATCATTGAGCATTGTAGAACGAACGATGAAGAATGAACAAGGATCAATGATCATTGAAGAATGAACGATGAAGAATGAACAAGGATCAATGAGCATTGTAGAATGAACGATGAAAAATGAATAAGAATCAAAGATCAATAATGAATGAACGATGAAGAATGAACATGGATCAATGAGCATTGTAGAATGAACGATGAAGAATGAACAAGGAGCAATGATCATTGTAGAATGAACGATGAAGAATGAACAAGGATCAATGATCAATAATAAATGAACAAGGATCAATGAGCATTGTAGAATGAACGATGAAGAATGAACAAGGAGCAATGATCAATAATGAATGAATGATGAAGAATGAACAAGGATCAATGATCATTGAAGAATGAACGATGAAGAATGAACAAGGATCAATGATCATTGAAGAATGAACGACGAAGAATGAACAAGGTTCAATGATCATTGAAGAATGAACAATAAAGAATGAACAAGGATCAATTATCAATGAACAATGAACAATGAAGAATGAACAAGGTTCAATGATCATTGAAGAATGAACGATTAAGAATGAACAAGGATCAATTATCAATGAACAATGAACGATGAAGAATGAACAAGGATCAATGATCAATAATGAATGAACGATGAAGAATGAACAAGGATCATTGAGCATTGTAGAATGAACGATGTAGAATGAACAAGGATCAATGATTATTGAAAAATGAACGATGAAGAATAAACAAGGATCAATGATCAATGAACAATGAACGATGAAGAATGAACAAGGATCAATGAGCATTATAGAATGAAAGATGAAAAATGAATAAGAATCAAAGATCAATAATGAATGAACGATGAAGAATGAACATGGATCAACAAGCATTGTAGAACGAACGATGAAGAATGAACAAGGATCAATGATCATTGAAGAATGAACGATGAAGAATGAACAAGGATCAATGATCATTGAAGAATGAACGACGAAGAATGAACAAGGTTCAATGATCATTGAAGAATGAACAATAAAGAATGAACAAGGATCAATGAGCATTGTAGAATGAACGATGAAGAATGAACATGGATCAATGAGCATTGTAGAATGAACGATGAAGAATGAACAAGGAGCAACGATCATTGTAGAATGAACGATGAAGAATGAACAAGGATCAATTATCAATAATGAATGAATGATGAAGAATGAACAAGGATCAATGATCATTGAAGAATGAACGATTAAGAATGAACAAGGATCAATGATCATTGAAGAATGAACGACGAAGAATGAACAAGGTTCAATGATCATTGAAGAATGAACAATAAAGAATGAACAAGGATCAATTATCAATGAACAATGAACAATGATGAATGAACAAGGATCAATGAGCATTGTAGAATGAACGATGAAGAATGAACAAGGATCAATGATCAATAATGAATGAACGATGAAGAATCAACAAGGATCATTGAGCATTGTAGAACGAACGATGAAGAATGAACAAGGATCAATGATCATTGAAGAATGAACGATGAAGAATGAACAAGGATCAATGAGCATTGTAGAATGAACGATGAAAAATGAATAAGAATCAAAGATCAATAATGAATGAACGATGAAGAATGAACATGGATCAATGAGCATTGTAGAATGAACGATGAAGAATGAACAAGGAGCAATGATCATTGTAGAATGAACGATGAAGAATGAACAAGGATCAATGATCAATAATAAATGAACAAGGATCAATGAGCATTGTAGAATGAACGATGAAGAATGAACAAGGAGCAATGATCAATAATGAATGAATGATGAAGAATGAACAAGGATCAATGATCATTGAAGAATGAACGATGAAGAATGAACAAGGATCAATGATCATTGAAGAATGAACGACGAAGAATGAACAAGGTTCAATGATCATTGAAGAATGAACAATAAAGAATGAACAAGGATCAATTATCAATGAACAATGAACAATGAAGAATGAACAAGGTTCAATGATCATTGAAGAATGAACGATTAAGAATGAACAAGGATCAATTATCAATGAACAATGAACGATGAAGAATGAACAAGGATCAATGATCAATAATGAATGAACGATGAAGAATGAACAAGGATCATTGAGCATTGTAGAATGAACGATGTAGAATGAACAAGGATCAATGATTATTGAAAAATGAACGATGAAGAATAAACAAGGATCAATGATCAATGAACAATGAACGATGAAGAATTAACAAGGATCAATGAGCATTATAGAATGAAAGATGAAAAATGAATAAGAATCAAAGATCAATAATGAATGAACGATGAAGAATGAACATGGATCAACAAGCATTGTAGAACGAACGATGAAGAATGAACAAGGATCAATGATCATTGAAGAATGAACGATGAAGAATGAACAAGGATCAATGATCATTGAAGAATGAACGACGAAGAATGAACAAGGTTCAATGATCATTGAAGAATGAACAATAAAGAATGAACAAGGATCAATGAGCATTGTAGAATGAACGATGAAGAATGAACATGGATCTATGAGCATTGTAGAATGAACGATGAAGAATGAACAAGGAGCAACGATCATTGTAGAATGAACGATGAAGAATGAACAAGGATCAATTATCAATAATGAATGAATGATGAAGAATGAACAAGGATCATTGAGCATTGTAGAATGAACGATGTAGAATGAACAAGGATCAATGATTATTGAAGAATGAACGATGAAGAATGAACAAGGATCAATGATCAATGAACAATGAACGATGAAGAATGAACAAGGATCAATGAGCATTATAGAATGAATGATGAAAAATGAATAAGAATCAAAGATCAATAATGAATGAACGATGAAGAATGAACATGGATCAATGAGCATTGTAGAACGAACGATGAAGAATGAACAAGGATCAATGATCATTGAAGAATGAACGATGAAGAATGAACAAGGATCAATGAGCATTGTAGAATGAACGATGAAAAATGAATAAGAATCAATGATCAATAATGAATGAACGATGAAGAATGAACATGGATCAATGAGCATTGTAGAATGAACGATGAAGAATGAACAAGGAGCAATGATCATTGTAGAATAAACGATGAAGAATGAACAAGGATCAATGATCAATAATAAATGAACAAGGATCAATGAGCATTGTAGAATGAAAGATGAAGAATGAACAAGGAGCAATGATCAATAATGAATGAATGATGAAGAATGAACAAGGATCAATGATCATTGAAGAATGAACGATGAAGAATGAACAATGAACAATGAAGAATGAACAAGTATCAATGAGCATTGTAGAATGAACGATGAAGAATGAACAAGGATCAATGATCAATAATGAATGAACGATGAAGAATCAACAAGGATCATTGAGCATTGTAGAACGAACGATGAAGAATGAACAAGGATCAATGATCATTGAAGAATGAACGATGAAGAATGAACAAGGATCAATGAGCATTGTAGAATGAACGATGAAAAATGAATAAGAATCAATGATCAATAATGAATGAACGATGAAGAATGAACATGGATCAATGAGCATTGTAGAATGAACGATGAAGAATGAACAAGGAGCAATGATCATTGTAGAATGAACGATGAAGAATGAACAAGGATCAATGATCAATAATAAATGAACAAGGATCAATGAGCATTGTAGAATGAACGATGAAGAATGAACAAGGAGCAATGATCAATAATGAATGAATGATGAAGAATGAACAAGGATCAATGATCAATGAACAATGAACGATGAAGAATGAACAAGGATCAATGAGCATTGTAGAATGAACGATGAAGAATGAACATGGATCAATGAGCATTGTAGAATGAACGATGAAGAATGAACAAGGAGCCATGATCATTGTAGAATGAACGATGAAGAATGAACAAGGATCAATGATCAATAATGAATGAATGATGAAGAATGAACAAGGATCATTGAGCATTGTAGAATGAACGATGTAGAATGAACAAGGATCAATGATTATTGAAGAATGAACGATGAAGAATGAACAAGGATCAATGATCAATGAACAATGAACGATGAAGAATGAACAAGGATCAATGAGCATTATAGAATGAATGATGAAAAATGAATAAGAATCAAAGATCAATAATGAATGAACGATGAAGAATGAACATGGATCAATGAGCATTGTAGAACGAACGATGAAGAATGAACAAGGATCAATGATCATTGAAGAATGAACGATGAAGAATGAACAAGGATCAATGATCATTGTAGAATGAACGATGAAAAATGAATAAGAATCAATGATCAATAATGAATGAACGATGAAGAATGAACATGGATCAATGAGCATTGTAGAGTGAACGATGAAGAATGAACAAGGAGCAATAATCATTGTAGAATGAACGATGAAGAATGAACAAGGATCAATGATCAATAATGAATGAACAAGGATCAATGAGCATTGTAGAATGAACGATGAAGAATGAACAAGGAGCAATGATCAATAATGAATGAATGATGAAGAATGAACAAGGATCAATGATCATTGAAGAATGAACGATGAAGAATGAACAAGGATCAATGATCATTGAAGAATGAACGACGAAGAATGAACAAGGTTCAATGATCATTGAAGAATGAACAATAAAGAATGAACAAGGATCAATTATCAATGAACAATGAACAATGATGAATGAACAAGGATAAATGAGCATTGTAGAATGAACGATGAAGAATGAACAAGGATCAATGATCAATAATGAATGAACGATGAAGAATCAACAAGGATCATTGAGCATTGTAGAACGAACGATGAAGAATGAACAAGGATCAATGATCATTGAAGAATGAACGATGAAGAATGAACAAGCATCAATGAGCATTGTAGAATGAACGATGAAAAATGAATAAGAATCAAAGATCAATAATGAATGAACGATGAAGAATGAACATGGATCAATGAGCATTGTAGAATGAACGATGAAGAATGAACAAGGAGCAATGATCATTGTAGAATGAACGATGAAGAATGAACAAGGATCAATGATCAATAATAAATGAACAAGGATCAATGAGCATTGTAGAATGAACGATGAAGAATGAACAAGGAGCAATGATCAATAATGAATGAATGATGAAGAATGAACAAGGATCAATGATCATTGAAGAATGAACGATGAAGAATGAACAAGGATCAATGATCATTGAAGAATGAACGACGAAGAATGAACAAGGTTCAATGATCATTGAAGAATGAACAATAAAGAATGAACAAGGATCAATTATCAATGAACAATGAACAATGAAGAATGAACAAGGTTCAATGATCATTGAAGAATGAACGATTAAGAATGAACAAGGATCAATTATCAATGAACAATGAACGATGAAGAATGAACAAGGATCAATGATCAATAATGAATGAACGATGAAGAATGAACAAGGATCATTGAGCATTGTAGAATGAACGATGTAGAATGAACAAGGATCAATGATTATTGAAAAATGAACGATGAAGAATGAACAAGGATCAATGATCAATGAACAATGAACGATGAAGAATGAACAAGGATCAATGAGCATTATAGAATGAAAGATGAAAAATGAATAAGAATCAAAGATCAATAATGAATGAACGATGAAGAATGAACATGGATCAACAAGCATTGTAGAACGAACGATGAAGAATGAACAAGGATCAATGATCATTGAAGAATGAACGATGAAGAATGAACAAGGATCAATGATCATTGAAGAATGAACGACGAAGAATGAACAAGGTTCAATGATCATTGAAGAATGAACAATAAAGAATGAACAAGGATCAATGAGCATTGTAGAATGAACGATGAAGAATGAACATGGATCAATGAGCATTGTAGAATGAACGATGAAGAATGAACAAGGAGCAACGATCATTGTAGAATGAACGATGAAGAATGAACAAGGATCAATTATCAATAATGAAAGAATGATGAAGAATGAACAAGGATCATTGAGCATTGTAGAATGAACGATGTAGAATGAACAAGGATCAATGATTATTGAAGAATGAACGATGAAGAATGAACAAGGATCAATGATCAATGAACAATGAACGATGAAGAATGAACAAGGATCAATGAGCATTATAGAATGAATGATGAAAAATGAATAAGAATCAAAGATCAATAATGAATGAACGATGAAGAATGAACATGGATCAATGAGCATTGTAGAACGAACGATGAAGAATGAACAAGGATCAATGATCATTGAAGAATGAACGATGAAGAATGAACAAGGATCAATGAGCATTGTAGAATGAACGATGAAAAATGAATAAGAATCAATGATCAATAATGAATGAACGATGAAGAATGAACATGGATCAATGAGCATTGTAGAATGAACGATGAAGAATGAACAAGGAGCAATGATCATTGTAGAATGAACGATGAAGAATGAACAAGGATCAATGATCAATAATAAATGAACAAGGATCAATGAGCATTGTAGAATGAACGATGAAGAATGAACAAGGAGCAATGATCAATAATGAATGAATGATGAAGAATGAACAAGGATCAATGATCATTGAAGAATGAACGATGAAGAATGAACAAGGATCAATGATCATTGAAGAATGAACGACGAAGAATGAACAAGGTTCAATGATCATTGAAGAATGAACAATAAAGAATGAACAAGGATCAATGAGCATTGTAGAATGAACGATGAAGAATGAACATGGATCAATGAGCATTGTAGAATGAACGATGAAGAATGAACAAGGAGCAATGATCATTGTAGAATGAACGATGAAGAATGAACAAGGATCAATGATCAATAATGAATGAACATTGAAGAATGAACAAGGATCAATGAGCATTGTAGAATGAACAAGGAGCAATGATCAATAATGAATAAATGATGAAGAATGAACAAGGATCAATGATCATTGAAGAATGAAAGATGAAGAATGCACAAGGATGATCATTGAAGAATGAACGACGAAGAATGAACAAGGTTCAATGATCATTGAAGAATGAACGATTAAGAATGAACAAGGATCAATTATCAATGAACAATGAACGATGAAGAATGAACAAGGATCAATGATCAATAATGAATGAACGATGAAGAATGAACAAGGATCATTGAGCATTGTAGAATGAACAATGTAGAATGAACAAGGATCAATGATTATTGAAGAATGAACGATGAAGAATGAACAAGGATCAATGATCAATGAACAATGAACGATGAAGAATGAACAAGGATCAATGAGCATTATAGAATGAACGATGAAAAATGAATAAGAATCAAAGATCAATAATGAATGAACGATGAAGAATGAACATGGATCAACGAGCATTGTAGAACGAACGATGAAGAATGAACAAGGATCAATGATCATTGAAGAATGAACGATGAAGAATGAACAAGGATCAATGATCATTGAAGAATGAACGACGAAGAATGAACAAGGTTCAATGATCATTGAAGAATGAACAATAAAGAATGAACAAGGATCAATGAGCATTGTAGAATGAACGATGAAGAATGAACATGGATCAATGAGCAATGTAGAATGAACGATGAAGAATGAACAAGGAGCAATGATCATTGTAGAATGAACGATGAAGAATGAACAAGGATCAATGATCAATAATGAATGAATGATGAAGAATGAACAAGGATCATTGAGCATTGTAGAATGAACGATGTAGAATGAACAAGGATCAATGATTATTGAAGAATGAACAATGAAGAATGAACAAGGATCAATGATCAATGAACAATGAACGATGAAGAATGAACAAGGATCAATGAGCATTATAGAATGAATGATGAAAAATGAATAAGAATCAAAGATCAATAATGAATGAACGATGAAGAATGAACATGGATCAATGAGCATTGTAGAACGAACGATGAAGAATGAACAAGGATCAATGTTCATTGAAGAATGAACGATGAAGAATGAACAAGGATCAATGAGCATTGTAGAATGAACGATGAAAAATGAATAAGAATCAATGATCAATAATGAATGAACGATGAAGAATGAACATGGATCAATGAGCATTGTAGAATGAACGATGAAGAATGAACAAGGAGCAATGATCATTGTAGAATGAACGATGAAGAATGAACAAGGATCAATGATCAATAATAAATGAACAAGGATCAATGAGCATTGTAGAATGAACGATGAAGAATGAACAAGGAGCAATGATCAATAATGAATGAATGATGAAGAATGAACAAGGATCAATGATCATTGAAGAATGAACGATGAAGAATGAACAAGGATCAATGATCATTGAAGAATGAACGACGAAGAATGAACAAGGTTCAATGATCATTGAAGAATGAACAATAAAGAATGAACAAGGATCAATGAGCATTGTAGAATGAACGATGAAGAATGAACATGGATCAATGAGCATTGTAGAATGAACGATGAAGAATGAACAAGGAGCAATGATCATTGTAGAATGAACGATGAAGAATGAACAAGGATCAATGATCAATAATGAATGAATGATGAAGAATGAACAAGGATCATTGAGCATTGTAGAATGAACGATGTAGAATGAACAAGGATCAATGATTATTGAAGAATGAACGATGAAGAATGAACAAGGATCAATGATCAATGAACAATGAACGATGAAGAATGAACAAGGATCAATGAGCATTATAGAATGAATGATGAAAAATGAATAAGAATCAAAGATCAATAATGAATGAACGATGAAGAATGAACATGGATCAATGAGCATTGTAGAACGAACGATGAAGAATGAACACGGATCAATGATCATTGAAGAATGAACGATGAAGAATGAACAAGGATCAATGAGCATTGTAGAATGAACGATGAAAAATGAATAAGAATAAATGATCAATAATGAATGAACGATGAAGAATGAACATGGATCAATGAGCATTGTAGAATGAACGATGAAGAATGAACAAGGAGCAATAATCATTGTAGAATGAACGATGAAGAATGAACAAGGATCAATGGTCAATAATGAATGAACAAGGATCAATGAGCATTGTAGAATGAACGATGAAGAATGAACAAGGAGCAATGATCAATAATGAATGAATGATGAAGAATGAACAAGGATCAATGATCATTGAAGAATGAACGATGAAGAATGAACAAGGATCAATGATCATTGAAGAATGAACGACGAAGAATGAACAAGGTTCAATGATCATTGAAGAATGAACAATAAAGAATGAACAAGGATCAATGAGCATTGTAGAATGAACGATGAAGAATGAACATGGATCAATGAGCATTGTAGAATGAACGATGAAGAATGAACAAGGAGCAATGATCATTGTAGAATGAACGATGAAGAATGAACAAGGATCAATGATCAATAATGAATGAATGATGAAGAATGAACAAGGATCATTGAGCATTGTAGAATGAACGATGTAGAATGAACAAGGATCAATGATTATTGAAGAATGAACGATGAAGAATGAACAAGGATCAATGATCAATGAACAATGAACGATGAAGAATGAACAAGGATCAATGAGCATTGTAGAATGAACGATGAAGAATGAACAAGGATCAATGATCAATAATGAATGAACGATGAAGAATCAACAAGGATCATTGAGCATTGTAGAACGAACGATGAAGAATGAACAAGGATCAATGATCATTGAAGAATGATCGATGAAGAATGAACAAGGATCAATGAGCATTGTAGAATGAACGATGAAAAATGAATAAGAATCAATGATCAATAATGAATGAACGATGAAGAATGAACAAGGATCAATGAGCATTGTAGAATGAACGATGAAGAATGAACAAGGAGCAATGATCAATAATGAATGAATGATGAAGAATGAACAAGGATAATTGATCATTGAAGAATGAACAATAAAGAATGAACAAGGATCAATTATTAATGAACAATGAACAATGAAGAATGAACAAGGATCAATGAGCATTGTAGAATGAACGATGAAGAATGAACAAGGAGCAATGATCAATAATGAATGAATGATGAAGAATGAACAAGGATCAATGATCATTGAAGAATGAACGATGAAGAATGAACAAGGATCAATGATCATTGAAGAATGAACGACGAAGAATGAACAAGGTTCAATGATCATTGAAGAATGAACGATGAAGAATGAACAAGGATCAATGAGCATTGTAGAATGAACGATGAAGAATGAACAAGGAGCAATGATCATTGTAGAATGAACGATGAAGAATGAACACGGATTAATAATCAATAATGAATGAAAATTGAAGAATGAACAAGGATCAATGAGCATTGTAGAATGAATAATGAAGAATGAACAAGGAGCAATGATCAATAATGAATGAATGATGAAGAATGAACAAGGATCGTTGAGCATTGTAGAATGAACGATGAAGAATGAACAAGGATCAATGATCATTGAAGAATGAACGATGAAGAATGAACAAGGATGATCATTGAAGAATGAACGACGAAGAATGAACAAGGTTCAATGATCATTGAAGAATGAACAATGAAGAATGAACAAGGATGATCATTGAAGAATGAACGACGAAGAATGAACAATGTTCAATGATCATTGAAGAATGAACAATAAAGAATGAACAAGGATCAATTATTAATGAACAATGAATAATGAAGAATGAACAAGGATCAATGAGCATTGTAGAATGAACGATGAAGAATGAACAAGGATCAATGATCAATAATGAATGAACGATGAAGAAGCAACAAGGATCATTGAGCATTGTAGAATGAACGATGCAGAATGAACAAGGATCAATGATTATTGAAGAATGAACGATGAAGAATGAACAAGGATCAATGATCATTGAAGAATGAACGACGAAGAATGAACAAGGTTCAATGATCATTAAAGAATGAACGATTGAGAATGAACAAGGATCAATTATCAATGAACAATGAACGATGAAGAATGAACAAATTTCAATGAGCATTGTAGAATGAACGATGAAGAATGAACAAGGAGCAATGATCAATAATGAATGAATGATGAAGAATGAACAAGGATCAATGATCATTGAAGAATGAACGATGAAGAATGAACAAGGATCAATGATCATTGAAGAATGAACGACGAAGAATGAACAAGGTTCAATGATCATTGAAGAATGAACGATAAAGAGTGAACAAGGATCAATTATCAATGAACAATGAACGATGAAAAATGAACAAGGATCAATGAGCATTGTAGAATGAACGATGAAGAATGAACAAGGATCAATGATCAATAATGAATGAACGATGAAGAATGAACAAGGATCATTGAGCATTGTAGAATGAACGATGAAGAATGAACAAGGATCAATGATCAATAATGAATGAACGATGAAAAATGAACAAGGATCAATTGAAGAATGAACGATGAAGAATGAACAAGGATCAATGATCAATGAACAATGAACGATGAAGAATGAACAAGGATCAATGAGCATTGTAGAATGAACGATGAAGAATGAACAAGGATCAATGATCAATAATGAATGAACGATGAAGAATGAACAAGGATCTTTGAGCATTGAAGAATGAACGATGAAGAATGAACAAGGATCAATGATCATTGAAGAATGAACGATGAATAAAAAACAAGGATCAATAATCAATAAAGAATGAACGATGAAGAATAAACAAGGATCAATGAGCATTGTAGAATGAATGATGAAGAATGAACAAGGAGCAATGGTCAATGATGAATGAATGATGAAGAATGAACAAGGATCAATGAGCATTGTAGAATGAACGATGAAAAATGAATAAGAATCAATGATCAATAATGAATGAAAGATGAAGAATGAACATGGATCAATGAGCATTGTAGAATGAACGATGAAGAATGAACAAGGATCATTGAGCATTGTAGAACGAACGATGAAGAATGAACAAGGATCAATGATCATTGAAGAATGAACGATGAAGAATGAACAAGGATCAATGAGCATTGTAGAATGAACGATGAAAAATGAATAAGAATCAAAGATCAATAATGAATGAACGATGAAGAATGAACATGGATCAATGAGCATTGTAGAACGAACGATGAAGAATGAACAAGGATCAATGATCATTGAAGAATGAACGATAAAGAATGAACAAGGATTAATGAGCATTGTAGAATGAACGATGAAAAATGAATAAGAATCAATGATCAATAATGAATGAACGATGAAGAATGAACATGGATCAATGAGCATTGTAGAATGAACGATGAAGAATGAACAAGGAGCAATAATCATTGTAGAATGAACGATGAAGAATGAACAAGGATCAATGATCAATAATGAATGAACAAGGATCAATGAGCATTGTAGAATGAACGATGAAGAATGAACAAGGAGCAATAATCAATATAGAATGAATGATGAAGAATGAACAAAGATCAATGATCATTGAAGAATGAACGATGAAGAATGAACAAGGATCAATGATCATTGAAGAATGAACGACGAAGAATGAACAAGGTTCAATGATCATTGAAGAATGAACAATAAAGAATGAACAAGGATCAATTATCAATGAACAATGAACAATGAAGAATGAACAAGGATCAATGAGCATTGTAGAATGAACGATGAAGAATGTACAAGGATCATTGAGCATTGTAGAACGAACGATGAAGAATGAACAAGGATCAATGATCATTGAAGAATGAACGATGAAGAATGAACAAGGATCAATGAGCATTGTAGAATGAACGATGAATAAGAATCAATGATCAATAATGAATGAACGATGAAGAATGAACATGGATCAATGAGCATTGTAGAATGAACGATGAAGAATGAACAAGGAGCAATGATCATTGTAGAATGAACGATGAAGAATGAACAAGGATCAATGATCAATAATGAATGAACAAGGATCAATGAGCATTGTAGAATGAACGATGAAGAATGAACAAGGAGCAATGATCAATAATGAATGAATGATGAAGAATGAACAAGGATCAATGATCATTGAAGAATGAACGACGAAGAATGAACAAGGTTCAATGATCATTGAAGAATGAACAATAAAGAATGAAGAAGGATCAATTATCAATGAACAATGAACAATGAAGAATGAACAAGGATCAATGAGCATTGTAGAATGAACGATGAAGAATGAACAAGGATCAATGATCAATAATGAATGAACGATGAAGAATGAACAAGGATCATTGAGCATTGTAGAATGAACGATGTAGAATGAACAAGGATCAATGATTATTGAAGAATGAACGATGAAGAATGAACAAGGATCAATGATCAATGAAAAATGAACGACGAAGAATGAACAAGGTTCAATGATCATTGAAGAATGAACGATAAAGAGTGAACAAGGATCAATTATCAATGAACAATGAACGATGAAAAATGAACAAGGATCAATGAGCATTGTAGAATGAACGATGAAGAATGAACAAGGATCAATGATCATTGAAGAATGAACGATAAAAAATGAACAAGGATCAATGATCAATAATGAATGAACAATGAAGAATGAACAAGGATCAATGAGCATTGTAGAATGAATGATGAAGAATGAACATGGAGCAATGATCAATAATGAATGAATGATGAAGAATGAACAAGGATCAATGATCATTGAAGAATGAACGATGAAGAATGAACAAGGATCAATGATCATTGAAGAATGAACGACGAAGAATGAACAAGGTTCAATGATCATTGAATAATGAACGATAAAGAGTGAACAAGGATCAATTATCAATGAACAATGAACGATGAAAAATGAACAAGGATCAATGAGCATTGTAGAACGAACGATGAAGAATGAACAAGGATCAATGATCATTGAAGAATGAACGATGAAGAATGAACAAGGATCAATGAGCATTGTAGAATGAACGATGAAGAATGAACAAGGAGCAATGATCATTGTAGAATGAACGATGAAGAATGAAAAGGATCAATGATCAATAATGAATGAACGATGAAGAATGAACAAGGATCAATGAGCATTGTAGAATGAACGATGAAGAATGAACAAGGATCAATGATCAATAATGAATGAACGATGAAGAATGAACATGGATCAATGAGCATTGTAGAATGAACGATGAAGAATGAACAAGGAGCAATGATCATTGTAGAATGAACGATGAAGAATGAACAAGGATCAATGATCAATAATGAATGAACAATGAAGAATGAACAAGGATCAATGAGCATTGTAGAATGAACAAGGAGCAATGATCAATAATGAATAAATGATGAAGAATGAACAAGGATCAATGATCATTGAAGAATGAAAGATGAAGAATGAACAAGGATGATCATTGAAGAATGAACGACGAAGAATAAACAAGGTTCAATGTTCATTGAAGAATGAACAATAAAGAATGAACAAGGATCAATTATTAATGAACAATGAACAATGAAGAATGAACAAGGATCAATGAGCATTGTAGAATGAACGATGAAGAATGAACAAGGATCAATGATCAATAATGAATGAATGATGAAGAATGAACAAGGATCATTGAGCATTGTAGAATGAACGATGTAGAATGAACAAGGATCAATGATTATTGAATAGAATGAACGATGAAAAATGAATAAGAATCAATGATCAATAATGAATGAACGATGAAGAATGAACATGGATCAATGAGCATTGTAGAATGAACGATGAAGAATGAACAAGGAGCAATGATCATTGTAGAATGAACGATGAAGAATGAACAAGGATCAATGATCAATAATGAATGAACAAGGATCAATGAGCATTGTAGAATGAACGATGAAGAATGAACAAGAAGCAATGATCAATAATGAATGAATGATGAAGAATGAACAAGGTTCAATGATCATTGAAGAATGAACGATAAAGAATGAACAAGGATCAATGAGCATTGTAGAATGAACGATGAAGAATGAACAAGGATCAATGATCAATAATGAATGAATGATGAAGAATGAACAAGGATCATTGAGCATTGTAGAATGAACGATGTAGAATGAACAAGGATCAATGATTATTGAAGAATGAACGATGAAGAATGAACAAGGATCAATGATCAATGAACAATGAACGATGAAGAATGAACAAGGATCAATGAGCATTGTAGAATGAACGATGAAGAATGAACATGGATCAATGAGCATTGTAGAATGAACGATGAAGAATGAACAAGGAGCAATGATCATTGTAGAATGAACGATGAAGAATGAACAAGGATCAATGATCAATAATGAATGAATGATGAAGAATGAACAAGGATCATTGAGCATTGTAGAATGAACGATGTAGAATGAACAAGGATCAATGATTATTGAAGAATGAACGATGAAGAATGAACAAGGATCAATGATCAATGAACAATGAACGATGAAGAATGAACAAGGATCAATGAGCATTGTAGAATGAACGATGAAGAATGAACAAGGATCAATGATCAATAATGAATGAACGATGAAGAATCAACAAGGATCATTGAGCATTGTGGAACGAACGATGAAGAATGAACAAGGATCAATGATCATTGAAGAATGAACGATGAAGAATGAACAAGGATCAATGAGCATTGTAGAATGAACGATGAAAAATGAATAAGAATCAATGATCAATAATGAATGAACGATGAAGAATGAACATGGATCAATGAGCATTGTAGAATGAACGATGAAGAATGAACAAGGAGCAATAATCATTGTAGAATGAACGATGAAGAATGAACAAGGATCAATGATCAATAATGAATGAACAAGGATCAATGAGCATTGTAGAATGAACGATGAAGAATGAACAAGGAGCAATGATCAATAATGAATGAATGATGAAGAATGAACAAGGATCAATGATCATTGAAGAATGAACGATGAAGAATGAACAAGGATCAATGATCATTGAAGAATGAACGACGAAGAATGAACAAGGTTCAATGATCATTGAAGGATGAACAATAAAGAATGAACAAGGATCAATCATCAATGAACAATGAACAATGAAGAATGAACAAGGATCAATGAGCATTGTAGAATGAACGATGAAGAATGAACAAGGATCAATGATAGATAATGAATGAACGATGAAGAATGAACAAGGATCATTGAGCATTATAGAACGAACGATGAAGAATGAACAAGGATCAATGATCATTGAAGAAAGAACGATGAAGAATGAACAAGGATGATTGATCAATGAACAATGAACAATGAAGAATGAACAAGGATCAATGATCATTGAAGAATGAACGATGAAGAATGAACAAGGATCAATGATCAATGAACAATGAACGATGAAGAATGAACAAGGATCAATGAGCATTGTAGAATGAACGATGTAGAATGAACATGGATCAATGAGCATTGTAGAATGAACGATGAAGAATGAACAAGAAGCAATGATCAATAATGAATGAATGATGAAGAATGAACAAGGTTCAATGATCATTGAAGAATGAACGATAAAGAATGAACAAGGATCAATGAGCATTGTAGAATGAACGATGAAGAATGAACAAGGAGCAATGATCAATAATGAATGAATGATGAAGAATGAACAAGGATCAATGATCATTGAAGAATGAACGATGAAGAATGAACAAGGATCAATGATCATTGAAGAATGAACGACGAAGAATGAACAAGGTTCAATGATCATTGAAGAATGAACAATAAAGAATGAACAAGGATCAATTATCAATGAACAATGAACAATGAAGAATGAACAAGGTTCAATGATCATTGAAGAATGAACGATTAAGAATGAACAAGGATCAATTATCAATGAACAATGAACGATGAAGAATGAACAAGGATCAATGATCAATAATGAATGAACGATGAAGAATGAACAAGGATCATTGTGCATTGTAGAATGAACGATGTAGAATGAACAAGGATCAATGATTATTGAAGAATGAACGATGAAGAATGAACAAGGATCAATGATCAATGAACAATGAACGATGAAGAATGAACAAGGATCAATGAGCATTATAGAATGAACGATGAAAAATGAATAAGAATCAAAGATCAATAATGAATGAACGATGAAGAATGAACATGGATCAACAAGCATTGTAGAACGAACGATGAAGAATGAACAAGGATCAATGATCATTGAAGAATGAACGATGAAGAATGAACAAGGATCAATGATCATTGAAGAATGAACGACGAAGAATGAACAAGGTTCAATGATCATTTAAGAATGAACAATAAAGAATTAACTAGGATCAATGAGCATTGTAGAATGAACGATGAAGAATGAACATGGATCAATGAGCATTGTAGAATGAACGATGAAGAATGAACAAGGAGCAATGATCATTGTAGAATGAACGATGAAGAATGAACAAGGATCAATGATCAATAATGAATGAATGATGAAGAATGAACAAGGATTATTGAGCATTGTAGAATGAACGATGTAGAATGAACAAGGATCAATGATTATTGAAGAATGAACGATGAAGAATGAACAAGGATCAATGATCAATGAACAATGAACGATGAAGAATGAACAAGGATCAATGAGCATTATAGAATGAATGATGAAAAATGAATAAGAATCAAAGATCAATAATGAATGAACGATGAAGAATGAACATGGATCAATGAGCATTGTAGAACGAACGATGAAGAATGAACAAGGATCAATGATCATTGAAGAATGAACGATGAAGAATGAACAAGGATCAATGAGCATTGTAGAATGAACGATGAAAAATGAATAAGAATCAATGATCAATAATGAATGAACGATGAAGAATGAACATGGATCAATGAGCATTGTAGAATGAACGATGAAGAATGAACAAGGAGCAATGATCATTGTAGAATGAACGATGAAGAATGAACAAGGATCAATGATCAATAATAAATGAACAAGGATCAATGAGCATTGTAGAATGAACGATGAAGAATGAACAAGGAGCAATGATCAATAATGAATGAATGATGAAGAATGAACAAGGATCAATGATCATTGAAGAATGAACGATGAAGAATGAACAAGGATCAATGATCATTGAAGAATGAACGACGAAGAATGAACAAGGTTCAATGATCATTGAAGAATGAACAATAAAGAATGAACAAGGATCAATGAGCATTGTAGAATGAACGATGAAGAATGAACATGGATCAATGAGCATTGTAGAATGAACGATGAAGAATGAACAAGGAGCAATGATCATTGTAGAATGAACGATGAAGAATGAACAAGGATCAATGATCAATAATGAATGAACAATGAAGAATGAACAAGGATCAATGAGCATTGTAGAATGAACAAGGAGCAATGATCAATAATGAATAAATGATGAAGAATGAACAAGGATCAATGATCATTGAAGAATGAAAGATGAAGAATGAACAAGGATGATCATTGAAGAATGAACGACGAAGAATAAACAAGGTTCAATGTTCATTGAAGAATGAACAATAAAGAATGAACAAGGATCAATTATCAATGAACAATGAACAATGAAGAATGAACAAGGTTCAATGATCATTGAAGAATGAACGATTAAGAATGAACAAGGATCAATTATCAATGAACAATGAACGATGAAGAATGAACAAGGATCAATGATCAATAATGAATGAACGATGAAGAATGAACAAGGATCATTGAGCATTGTAGAATGAACGATGTAGAATGAACAAGGATCAATGATTATTGAAGAATGAACGATGAAGAATGAACAAGGATCAATGATCAATGAACAATGAACGATGAAGAATGAACAAGGATCAATGAGCATTATAGAATGAACGATGAAAAATGAATAAGAATCAAAGATCAATAATGAATGAACGATGAAGAATGAACAAGGATCAATGAGCATTGTAGAATGAACGATGAAGAATGAACAAGGAGCAATGATCATTGTAGAATGAACGATGAAGAATGAACAAGGATCAATGATCAATAATGAATGAACGATGAAGAATGAACAAGGATCAATGAGCATTGTAGAATGAACGATGAAGAATGAACAAGGATCAATGATCAATAATGAATGAACGATGAAGAATGAACATGGATCAATGAGCATTGTAGAATGAACGATGAAGAATGAACAAGGAGCAATGATCATTGTAGAATGAACGATGAAGAATGAACAAGGATCAATGATCAATAATGAATGAACAATGAAGAATGAACAAGGATCAATGAGCATTGTAGAATGAACAAGGAGCAATGATCAATAATGAACAAATGATGAAGAATGAACAAGGATCAATGATCATTGAAGAATGAAAGATGAAGAATGAACAAGGATGATCATTGAAGAATGAACGACGAAGAATAAACAAGGTTCAATTTTCATTGAAGAATGAACAATAAAGAATGAACAAGGATCAATTATCAATGAACAATGAACAATGAAGAATGAACAAGGTTCAATGATCATTGAAGAATGAACGATTAAGAATGAACAAGGATCAATTATCAATGAACAATGAACGATGAAGAATGAACAAGGATCAATGATCAATAATGAATGAACGATGAAGAATGAACAAGGATCATTGAGCATTGTAGAATGAACGATGTAGAATGAACAAGGATCAATGATTATTGAAGAATGAACGATGAAGAATGAACAAGGATCAATGATCAATGAACAATGAACGATGAAGAATGAACAAGGATCAATGAGCATTATAGAATGAACGATGAAAAATGAATAAGAATCAAAGATCAATAATGAATGAACGATGAAGAATGAACATGGATCAACGAGCATTGTAGAACGAACGATGAAGAATGAACAAGGATCAATGATCATTTAAGAATGAACGATGAAGAATGAACAAGGATCAATGATCATTGAAGAATGAACGACGAAGAATGAACAAGTTTCAATGATCATTGAAGAATGAACAATAAAGAATGAACAAGGATCAATGAGCATTGTAGAATGAACGATGAAGAATGAACATGGATCAATGAGCATTGTAGAATGAACGATGAAGAATGAACAAGGAGCAATGATCATTGTAGAATGAACGATGAAGAATGAACAAGGATCAATGATCAATAATGAATGAATGATGAAGAATGAACAAGGATCATTGAGCATTGTAGAATGAACGATGTAGAATGAACAAGGATCAATGATTATTGAAGAATGAACGATGAAGAATGAACAAGGATCAATGATCAATGAACAATGAACGATGAAGAATGAACAAGGATCAATGAGCATTATAGAATGAATGATGAAAAATGAATAAGAATCAAAGATCAATAATGAATGAACGATGAAGAATGAACATGGATCAATGAGCATTGTAGAACGAACGATGAAGAATGAACAAGGATCAATGTTCATTGAAGAATGAACGATGAAGAATGAACAAGGATCAATGAGCATTGTAGAATGAACGATGAAAAATGAATAAGAATCAATGATCAATAATGAATGAACGATGAAGAATGAACATGGATCAATGAGCATTGTAGAATGAACGATGAAGAATGAAAAAGGAGCAATGATCATTGTAGAATGAACGATGAAGAATGAACAAGGATCAATGATCAATAATAAATGAACAAGGATCAATGAGCATTGTAGAATGAACGATGAAGAATGAACAAGGAGCAATGATCAATAATGAATGAATGATGAAGAATGAACAAGGATCAATGATCATTGAAGAATGAACGATGAAGAATGAACAAGGATCAATGATCATTGAAGAATGAACGACGAAGAATGAACAAGGTTCAATGATCATTGAAGAATGAACAATAAAGAATGAACAAGGATCAATGAGCATTGTAGAATGAACGATGAAGAATGAACATGGATCAATGAGCATTGTAGAATGAACGATGAAGAATGAACAAGGAGCAATGATCATTGTAGAATGAACGATGAAGAATGAATAAGGATCAATGATCAATAATGAATGAATGATGAAGAAAGAACAAGGATCATTGAGCATTATAGAATGAACGATGTAGAATGAACAAGGATCAATGATTATTGAAGAATGAACGATGAAGAATGAACAAGGATCAATGATCAATGAACAATGAACGATGAAGAATGAACAAGGATCAATGAGCATTATAGAATGAATGATGAAAAATGAATAAGAATCAAAGATCAATAATGAATGAACGATGAAGAATGAACATGGATCAATGAGCATTGTAGAACGAACGATGAAGAATGAACAAGGATCAATGATCATTGAAGAATGAACGATGAAGAATGAACAAGGATCAATGAGCATTGTAGAATGAACGATGAAAAATGAATAAGAATCAATGATCAATAATGAATGAACGATGAAGAATGAACATGGATCAATGAGCATTGTAGAATGAAAGATGAAGAATGAACAAGGAGCAATAATCATTGTAGAATGAACGATGAAGAATGAACAAGGATCAATGGTCAATAATGAATGAACAAGGATCAATGAGCATTGTAGAATGAACGATGAAGAATGAACAAGGAGCAATGATCAATAATGAATGAATGATGAAGAATGAACAAGGATCAATGATCATTGAAGAATGAACGATGAAGAATGAATAAGGATCAATGATCATTGAAGAATGAACGACGAAGAATGAACAAGGTTCAATGATCATTGAAGAATGAACAATAAAGAATGAACAAGGATCAATGAGAATTGTAGAATGAACGATGAAGAATGAACATGGATCAATGAGCATTGTAGAATGAACGATGAAGAATGAACAAGGAGCAATGATCATTGTAGAACGAACGATGAAGAATGAACAAGGATCAATGATCAATAATGAATGAATGATGAAGAAAGAACAAGGATCATTGAGCATTGTACAATGAACGATGTAGAATGAACAAGGATCAATGATAATTGAAGAATGAACGATGAAGAATGAACAAGGATCAATGATCAATGAACAATGAACGATGAAGAATGAACAAGGATCAATGAGCATTATAGAATGAATGATGAAAAATGAATAAGAATCAAAGATCAATAATGAATGAACGATGAAGAATGAACATGGATCAATGAGCATTGTAGAACGAACGATGAAGAATGAACAAGGATCAATGATCATTGAAGAATGAACGATGAAGAATGAACAAGGATCAATGAGCATTGTAGAATGAACGATGAAAAATGAATAAGAATCAATGATCAATAATGAATGAACGATGAAGAATGAACATGGATCAATGAGCATTGTAGAATGAACGATGAAGAATGAACAAGGAGCAATAATCATTGTAGGATGAACGATGAAGAATGAACAAGGATCAATGGTCAATAATGAATGAACAAGGATCAATGAGCATTGTAGAATGAACGATGAAGAATGAACAAGGAGCAATGATCAATAATGAATGAATGATGAAGAATGAACAAGGATCAATGATCATTGAAGAATGAACGATGAAGAATGAACAAGGATCAATGATCATTGAAGAATGAACGACGAAGAATGAACAAGGTTCAATGATCATTGAAGAATGAACAATAAAGAATGAACAAGGATCAATTATCAATGAACAATGAACAATGAAGAATGAACAAGGATCAATGAGCATTGTAGAATGAACGATGAAGAATGAACAAGGAGCAATGATCATTGTAGAATGAACGATGAAGAATGAACAAGGATCAATGATAGATAATGAATGAACGATGAAGAATGAACAAGGATCATTGAGCATTATAGAACGAACGATGAAGAATGAACAAGGATCAATGATCATTGAAGAATGAACGATGAAGAATGAACAAGGATGATTGATCAATGAACAATGAACAATGAAGAATGAACAAGGATCAATGATCATTGAAGAATGAACGATGAAGAATGAACAAGGATCAATGATCAATGAACAATGAACGATGAAGAATGAACAAGGATCAATGAGCATTGTAGAATGAACGATGTAGAATGAACATGGATCAATGAGCATTGTAGAATGAACGATGAAGAATGAACAAGGAGCCATGATCATTGTAGAATGAACGATGAAGAATGAACAAGGATCAATGATCAATAATGAATGAATGATGAAGAATGAACAAGGATCATTGAGCATTGTAGAATGAACGATGTAGAATGAACAAGGATCAATGATTATTGAAGAATGAACGATGAAGAATGAACAAGGATCAATGATCAATGAACAATGAACGATGAAGAATTAACAAGGATCAATGAGCATTATAGAATGAACGATGAAAAATGAATAAGAATCAACGATCAATAATGAATGAACGATGAAGAATGAACATGGATCAATAAGCATTGTAGAACGAACGATGAAGAATGAACAAGGATCAATGATCATTGAAGAATGAACGATGAAGAATGAACAAGGATCAATGATCATTGTAGAATGAACGATGAAAAATGAATAAGAATCAATGATCAATAATGAATGAACGATGAAGAATGAACATGGATCAATGAGCATTGTAGAATGAACGATGAAGAATGAACAAGGAGCAATGATCATTGTAGAATGAACGATGAAGAATGAACAAGGATCAATGATCAATAATAAATGAACAAGGATCAATGAGCATTGTAGAATGAACGATGAAGAATGAACAAGGAGCAATGATCAATAATGAATGAATGATGAAGAATGAACAAGGATCAATGATCATTGAAGAATGAACGATGAAGAATGAACAAGGATCAATGATCATTGAAGAATGAACGACGAAGAATGAACAAGGTTCAATGATCATTGAAGAATGATCAATAAAGAATGAACAAGGATCAATTATCAATGAACAATGAACATTGAAGAATGAACAAGGTTCAATGATCATTGAAGAATGAACGATTAAGAATGAACAAGGATCAATTATCAATGAACAATGAACGATGAAGAATGAACAAGGATCAATGATCAATAATGAATGAACGATGAAGAATGAACAAGGATCATTGAGCATTGTAGAATGAACGATGTAGAATGAACAAGGATCAATGATTATTTAAGAATGAACGATGAAGAATGAACAAGGATCAATGATCAATACACAATGAACGATGAAGAATGAACAAGGATCAATGAGCATTATAGAATGAACGATGAAAAATGAATAAGAATCAAAGATCAATAATGAATGAACGATGAAGAATGAACATGGATCAACAAGCATTGTAGAACGAACGATGAAGAATGAACAAGGATCAATGATCATTGAAGAATGAACGATGAAGAATGAACAAGGATCAATGATCATTGAAGAATGAACGACGAAGAATGAACAAGGTTCAATGATCATTGAAGAATGAACAATAAAGAATGAACAAGGATCAATGAGCATTGTAGAATGAACGATGAAGAATGAACATGGATCAATGAGCATTGTAGAATGAACGATGAAGAATGAACAAGGAGCAATGATCATTGTAGAATGAACGATGAAGAATGAACAAGGATCAATGAGCATTGTAGAATGAACGATGAAAAATGAATAAGAATCAATGATCAATAATGAATGAACGATGAAGAATGAACATGGATCAATGAGCATTGTAGAATGAACGATGAAGAATGAACAAGGAGCAATGATCATTGTAGAATGAACGATGAAGAATGAACAAGGATCAATGATCAATAATAAATGAACAAGGATCAATGAGCATTGTAGAATGAACGATGAAGAATGAACAAGGAGCAATGATCAATAATGAATGAATGATGAAGAATGAACAAGGATCAATGATCATTGAAGAATGAACGATGAAGAATGAACAAGGATCAATGATCATTGAAGAATGAACGACGAAGAATGAACAAGGTTCAATGATCATTGAAGAATGAACAATAAAGAATGAACAAGGATCAATTATCAATGAACAATGAACAATGAAGAATGAACAAGGTTCAATGATCATTGAAGAATGAACGATTAAGAATGAACAAGGATCAATTATCAATGAACAATGAACGATGAAGAATGAACAAGGATCAATGATCAATAATGAATGAACGATGAAGAATGAACAAGGATCATTGTGCATTGTAGAATGAACGATGTAGAATGAACAAGGATCAATGATTATTGAAGAATGAACGATGAAGAATGAACAAGGATCAATGATCAATGAACAATGAACGATGAAGAATGAACAAGGATCAATGAGCATTATAGAATGAACGATGAAAAATGAATAAGAATCAAAGATCAATAATGAATGAACGATGAAGAATGAACATGGATCAACAAGCATTGTAGAACGAACGATGAAGAATGAACAAGGATCAATGATCATTGGAGAATGAACGATGAAGAATGAACAAGGATCAATGATCATTGAAGAATGAACGACGAAGAATGAACAAGGTTCAATGATCATTTAAGAATGAACAATAAAGAATGAACTAGGATCAATGAGCATTGTAGAATGAACGATGAAGAATGAACATGGATCAATGAGCATTGTAGAATGAACGATGAAGAATGAACAAGGAGCAATGATCATTGTAGAATGAACGATGAAGAATGAACAAGGATCAATGATCAATAATGAATGAATGATGAAGAATGAACAAGGATCATTGAGCATTGTAGAATGAACGATGTAGAATGAACAAGGATCAATGATTATTGAAGAATGAACGATGAAGAATGAACAAGGATCAATGATCAATGAACAATGAACGATGAAGAATGAACAAGGATCAATGAGCATTATAGAATGAATGATGAAAAATGAATAAGAATCAAAGATCAATAATGAATGAACGATGAAGAATGAACATGGATCAATGAGCATTGTAGAACGAACGATGAAGAATGAACAAGGATCAATGATCATTGAAGAATGAACGATGAAGAATGAACAAGGATCAATGAGCATTGTAGAATGAACGATGAAAAATGAATAAGAATCAATGATCAATAATGAATGAACGATGAAGAATGAACATGGATCAATGAGCATTGTAGAATGAACGATGAAGAATGAACAAGGAGCAATGATCATTGTAGAATGAACGATGAAGAATGAACAAGGATCAATGATCAATAATAAATGAACAAGGATCAATGAGCATTGTAGAATGAACGATGAAGAATGAACAAGGAGCAATGATCAATAATGAATGAATGATGAAGAATGAACAAGGATCAATGATCATTGAAGAATGAACGATGAAGAATGAACAAGGATCAATGATCATTGAAGAATGAACGACGAAGAATGAACAAGGTTCAATGATCATTGAAGAATGAACAATAAAGAATGAACAAGGATCAATGAGCATTGTAGAATGAACGATGAAGAATGAACATGGATCAATGAGCATTGTAGAATGAACGATGAAGAATGAACAAGGAGCAATGATCATTGTAGAATGAACGATGAAGAATGAACAAGGATCAATGATCAATAATGAATGAACAATGAAGAATGAACAAGGATCAATGAGCATTGTAGAATGAACAAGGAGCAATGATCAATAATGAATAAATGATGAAGAATGAACAAGGATCAATGATCATTGAAGAATGAAAGATGAAGAATGAACAAGGATGATCATTGAAGAATGAACGACGAAGAATAAACAAGGTTCAATGTTCATTGAAGAATGAACAATAAAGAATGAACAAGGATCAATTATCAATGAACAATGAACAATGAAGAATGAACAAGGTTCAATGATCATTGAAGAATGAACGATTAAGAATGAACAAGGATCAATTATCAATGAACAATGAACGATGAAGAATGAACAAGGATCAATGATCAATAATGAATGAACGATGAAGAATGAACAAGGATCATTGAGCATTGTAGAATGAACGATGTAGAATGAACAAGGATCAATGATTATTGAGAATGAACGATGAAGAATGAACAAGGATCAATGATCAATGAACAATGAACGATGAAGAATGAACAAGGATCAATGAGCATTATAGAATGAACGATGAAAAATGAATAAGAATCAAAGATCAATAATGAATGAACGATGAAGAATGAACAAGGATCAATGAGCATTGTAGAATGAACGATGAAGAATGAACAAGGAGCAATGATCATTGTAGAATGAACGATGAAGAATGAACAAGGATCAATGATCAATAATGAATGAACGATGAAGAATGAACAAGGATCAATGAGCATTGTAGAATGAACGATGAAGAATGAACAAGGATCAATGATCAATAATGAATGAACGATGAAGAATGAACATGGATCAATGAGCATTGTAGAATGAACGATGAAGAATGAACAAGGAGCAATGATCATTGTAGAATGAACGATGAAGAATGAACAAGGATCAATGATCAATAATGAATGAACAATGAAGAATGAACAAGGATCAATGAGCATTGTAGAATGAACAAGGAGCAATGATCAATAATGAATAAATGATGAAGAATGAACAAGGATCAATGATCATTGAAGAATGAAAGATGAAGAATGAACAAGGATGATCATTGAAGAATGAACGACGAAGAATAAACAAGGTTCAATGTTCATTGAAGATTGAACAATAAAGAATGAACAAGGATCAATTATCAATGAACAATGAACAATGAAGAATGAACAAGGTTCAATGATCATTGAAGAATGAACGATTAAGAATGAACAAGGATCAATTATCAATGAACAATGAACGATGAAGAATGAACAAGGATCAATGATCAATAATGAATGAACGATGAAGAATGAACAAGGATCATTGAGCATTGTAGAATGAACGATGTAGAATGAACAAGGATCAATGATTATTGAAGAATGAACGATGAAGAATGAACAAGGATCAATGATCAATGAACAATGAACGATGAAGAATGAACAAGGATCAATGAGCATTATAGAATGAACGATGAAAAATGAATAAGAATCAAAGATCAATAATGAATGAACGATGAAGAATGAACAAGGATCAATGAGCATTGTAGAATGAACGATGAAGAATGAACAAGGAGCAATGATCATTGTAGAATGAACGATGAAGAATGAACAAGGATCAATGATCAATAATGAATGAACGATGAAGAATGAACAAGGATCAATGAGCATTGTAGAATGAACGATGAAGAATGAACAAGGATCAATGATCAATAATGAATGAACGATGAAGAATGAACATGGATCAATGAGCATTGTAGAATGAACGATGAAGAATGAACAAGGAGCAATGATCATTGTAGAATGAACGATGAAGAATGAACAAGGATCAATGATCAATAATGAATGAACAATGAAGAATGAACAAGGATCAATGAGCATTGTAGAATGAACAAGGAGCAATGATCAATAATGAATAAATGATGAAGAATGAACAAGGATCAATGATCATTGAAGAATGAAAGATGAAGAATGAACAAGGATGATCATTGAAGAATGAACGACGAAGAATAAACAAGGTTCAATGTTCATTGAAGAATGAACAATAAAGAATGAACAAGGATCAATTATCAATGAACAATGAACAATGAAGAATGAACAAGGTTCAATGATCATTGAAGAATGAACGATTAAGAATGAACAAGGATCAATTATCAATGAACTATGAACGATGAAGAATGAACAAGGATCAATGATCAATAATGAATGAACGATGAAGAATGAACAAGGATCATTGAGCATTGTAGAATGAACGATGTAGAATGAACAAGGATCAATGATCAATAATAAATGAACAAGGATCAATGAGCATTGTAGAATGAACGATGAAGAATGAACAAGGAGCAATGATCAATAATGAATGAATGATGAAGAATGAACAAGGATCAATGATCATTGAAGAATGAACGATGAAGAATGAACAAGGATCAATGATCATTGAAGAATGAACGACGAAGAATGAACAAGGTTCAATGATCATTGAAGAATGAACAATAAAGAATGAACAAGGATCAATTATCAATGAACAATGAACAATGAAGAATGAACAAGGTTCAATGATCATTGAAGAATGAACGATTAAGAATGAACAAGGATCAATTATCAATGAACAATGAACGATGAAGAATGAACAAGGATCAATGATCAATAATGAATGAACGATGAAGAATGAACAAGGATCATTGTGCATTGTAGAATGAACGATGTAGAATGAACAAGGATCAATGATTATTGAAGAATGAACGATGAAGAATGAACAAGGATCAATGATCAATGAACAATGAACGATGAAGAATGAACAAGGATCAATGAGCATTATAGAATGAACGATGAAAAATGAATAAGAATCAAAGATCAATAATGAATGAACGATGAAGAATGAACATGGATCAACAAGCATTGTAGAACGAACGATGAAGAATGAACAAGGATCAATGATCATTGGAGAATGAACGATGAAGAATGAACAAGGATCAATGATCATTGAAGAATGAACGACGAAGAATGAACAAGGTTCAATGATCATTTAAGAATGAACAATAAAGAATGAACTAGGATCAATGAGCATTGTAGAATGAACGATGAAGAATGAACATGGATCAATGAGCATTGTAGAATGAACGATGAAGAATGAACAAGGAGCAATGATCATTGTAGAATGAACGATGAAGAATGAACAAGGATCAATGATCAATAATGAATGAATGATGAAGAATGAACAAGGATCATTGAGCATTGTAGAATGAACGATGTAGAATGAACAAGGATCAATGATTATTGAAGAATGAACGATGAAGAATGAACAAGGATCAATGATCAATGAACAATGAACGATGAAGAATGAACAAGGATCAATGAGCATTATAGAATGAATGATGAAAAATGAATAAGAATCAAAGATCAATAATGAATGAACGATGAAGAATGAACATGGATCAATGAGCATTGTAGAACGAACGATGAAGAATGAACAAGGATCAATGATCATTGAAGAATGAACGATGAAGAATGAACAAGGATCAATGAGCATTGTAGAATGAACGATGAAAAATGAATAAGAATCAATGATCAATAATGAATGAACGATGAAGAATGAACATGGATCAATGAGCATTGTAGAATGAACGATGAAGAATGAACAAGGAGCAATGATCATTGTAGAATGAACGATGAAGAATGAACAAGGATCAATGATCAATAATAAATGAACAAGGATCAATGAGCATTGTAGAATGAACGATGAAGAATGAACAAGGAGCAATGATCAATAATGAATGAATGATGAAGAATGAACAAGGATCAATGATCATTGAAGAATGAACGATGAAGAATGAACAAGGATCAATGATCATTGAAGAATGAACGACGAAGAATGAACAAGGTTCAATGATCATTGAAGAATGAACAATAAAGAATGAACAAGGATCAATGAGCATTGTAGAATGAACGATGAAGAATGAACATGGATCAATGAGCATTGTAGAATGAACGATGAAGAATGAACAAGGAGCAATGATCATTGTAGAATGAACGATGAAGAATGAACAAGGATCAATGATCAATAATGAATGAACAATGAAGAATGAACAAGGATCAATGAGCATTGTAGAATGAACAAGGAGCAATGATCAATAATGAATAAATGATGAAGAATGAACAAGGATCAATGATCATTGAAGAATGAAAGATGAAGAATGAACAAGGATGATCATTGAAGAATGAACGACGAAGAATAAACAAGGTTCAATGTTCATTGAAGAATGAACAATAAAGAATGAACAAGGATCAATTATCAATGAACAATGAACGATGAAGAATGAACAAGGATCAATGATCAATAATGAATGAACGATGAAGAATGAACAAGGATCATTGAGCATTGTAGAATGAACGATGTAGAATGAACAAGGATCAATGATTATTGAGAATGAACGATGAAGAATGAACAAGGATCAATGATCAATGAACAATGAACGATGAAGAATGAACAAGGATCAATGAGCATTATAGAATGAACGATGAAAAATGAATAAGAATCAAAGATCAATAATGAATGAACGATGAAGAATGAACAAGGATCAATGAGCATTGTAGAATGAACGATGAAGAATGAACAAGGAGCAATGATCATTGTAGAATGAACGATGAAGAATGAACAAGGATCAATGATCAATAATGAATGAACGATGAAGAATGAACAAGGATCAATGAGCATTGTAGAATGAACGATGAAGAATGAACAAGGATCAATGATCAATAATGAATGAACGATGAAGAATGAACATGGATCAATGAGCATTGTAGAATGAACGATGAAGAATGAACAAGGAGCAATGATCATTGTAGAATGAACGATGAAGAATGAACAAGGATCAATGATCAATAATGAATGAACAATGAAGAATGAACAAGGATCAATGAGCATTGTAGAATGAACAAGGAGCAATGATCAATAATGAATAAATGATGAAGAATGAACAAGGATGATCATTGAAGAATGAACGACGAAGAATAAACAAGGTTCAATGTTCATTGAAGATTGAACAATAAAGAATGAACAAGGATCAATTATCAATGAACAATGAACAATGAAGAATGAACAAGGTTCAATGATCATTGAAGAATGAACGATTAAGAATGAACAAGGATCAATTATCAATGAACAATGAACGATGAAGAATGAACAAGGATCAATGATCAATAATGAATGAACGATGAAGAATGAACAAGGATCATTGAGCATTGTAGAATGAACGATGTAGAATGAACAAGGATCAATGATTATTGAAGAATGAACGATGAAGAATGAACAAGGATCAATGATCAATGAACAATGAACGATGAAGAATGAACAAGGATCAATGAGCATTATAGAATGAACGATGAAAAATGAATAAGAATCAAAGATCAATAATGAATGAACGATGAAGAATGAACAAGGATCAATGAGCATTGTAGAATGAACGATGAAGAATGAACAAGGAGCAATGATCATTGTAGAATGAACGATGAAGAATGAACAAGGATCAATGATCAATAATGAATGAACGATGAAGAATGAACAAGGATCAATGAGCATTGTAGAATGAACGATGAAGAATGAACAAGGATCAATGATCAATAATGAATGAACGATGAAGAATGAACATGGATCAATGAGCATTGTAGAATGAACGATGAAGAATGAACAAGGAGCAATGATCATTGTAGAATGAACGATGAAGAATGAACAAGGATCAATGATCAATAATGAATGAACAATGAAGAATGAACAAGGATCAATGAGCATTGTAGAATGAACAAGGAGCAATGATCAATAATGAATAAATGATGAAGAATGAACAAGGATCAATGATCATTGAAGAATGAAAGATGAAGAATGAACAAGGATGATCATTGAAGAATGAACGACGAAGAATAAACAAGGTTCAATGTTCATTGAAGAATGAACAATAAAGAATGAACAAGGATCAATTATCAATGAACAATGAACAATGAAGAATGAACAAGGTTCAATGATCATTGAAGAATGAACGATTAAGAATGAACAAGGATCAATTATCAATGAACTATGAACGATGAAGAATGAACAAGGATCAATGATCAATAATGAATGAACGATGAAGAATGAACAAGGATCATTGAGCATTGTAGAATGAACGATGTAGTATGAACAAGGATCAATGATTATTGAAGAATGAACGATGAAGAATGAACAAGGATCAATGATCAATGAACAATGAACGATGAAGAATGAACAAGGATCAATGAGCATTATAGAATGAACGATGAAAAATGAATAAGAATCAAAGATCAATAATGAATGAACGATGAAGAATGAACAAGGATCAATGAGCATTGTAGAATGAACGATGAAGAATGAACAAGGAGCAATGATCATTGTAGAATGAACGATGAAGAATGAACAAGGATCAATGATCAATAATGAATGAACGATGAAGAATGAACAAGGATCAATGAGCATTGTAGAATGAACGATGAAGAATGAACAAGGATCAATGATCAATAATGAATGAACGATGAAGAATGAACATGGATCAATGAGCATTGTAGAATGAACGATGAAGAATGAACAAGGAGCAATGATCATTGTAGAATGAACGATGAAGAATGAACAAGGATCAATGATCAATAATGAATGAACAATGAAGAATGAACAAGGATCAATGAGCATTGTAGAATGAACAAGGAGCAATGATCAATAATGAATAAATGATGAAGAATGAACAAGGATCAATGATCATTGAAGAATGAAAGATGAAGAATGAACAAGGATGATCATTGAAGAATGAACGACGAAGAATAAACAAGGTTCAATTTTCATTGAAGAATGAACAATAAAGAATGAACAAGGATCAATTATCAATGAACAATGAACAATGAAGAATGAACAAGGTTCAATGATCATTGAAGAATGAACGATTAAGAATGAACAAGGATCAATTATCAATGAACAATGAACGATGAAGAATGAACAAGGATCAATGATCAATAATGAATGAACGATGAAGAATGAACAAGGATCAATGATCATTGGAGAATGAACGATGAAGAATGAACAAGGATCAATGATCATTGAAGAATGAACGACGAAGAATGAACAAGGTTCAATGATCATTTAAGAATGAACAATAAAGAATGAACTAGGATCAATGAGCATTGTAGAATGAACGATGAAGAATGAACATGGATCAATGAGCATTGTAGAATGAACGATGAAGAATGAACAAGGAGCAATGATCATTGTAGAATGAACGATGAAGAATGAACAAGGATCAATGATCAATAATGAATGAATGATGAAGAATGAACAAGGATCATTGAGCATTGTAGAATGAACGATGTAGAATGAACAAGGATCAATGATTATTGAAGAATGAACGATGAAGAATGAACAAGGATCAATGATCAATGAACAATGAACGATGAAGAATGAACAAGGATCAATGAGCATTATAGAATGAATGATGAAAAATGAATAAGAATCAAAGATCAATAATGAATGAACGATGAAGAATGAACATGGATCAATGAGCATTGTAGAACGAACGATGAAGAATGAACAAGGATCAATGATCATTGAAGAATGAACGATGAAGAATGAACAAGGATCAAAGAGCATTGTAGAATGAACGATGAAAAATGAATAAGAATCAATGATCAATAATGAATGAACGATGAAGAATGAACATGGATCAGTGAGCATTGTAGAATGAACGATGAAGAATGAACAAGGAGCAATGATCATTGTAGAATGAACGATGAAGAATGAACAAGGAGCAATGATCAATAATAAATGAACAAGGATCAATGAGCATTGTAGAATGAACGATGAAGAATGAACAAGGAGCAATGATCAATAATGAATGAATGATGAAGAATGAACAAGGATCAATGATCATTGAAGAATGAACGATGAAGAATGAACAAGGATCAATGATCATTGAAGAATGAACGACGAAGAATGAACAAGGTTCAATGATCATTGAAGAATGAACAATAAAGAATGAACAAGGATCAATGAGCATTGTAGAATGAACGATGAAGAATGAACATGGATCAATGAGCATTGTAGAATGAACGATGAAGAATGAACAAGGAGCAATGATCATTGTAGAATGAACGATGAAGAATGAACAAGGATCAATGATCAATAATGAATGAACAATGAAGAATGAACAAGGATCAATGAGCATTGTAGAATGAACAAGGAGCAATGATCAATAATGAATAAATGATGAAGAATGAACAAGGATCAATGATCATTGAAGAATGAAAGATGAAGAATGAACAAGGATGATCATTGAAGAATGAACGACGAAGAATAAACAAGGTTCAATGTTCATTGAAGAATGAACAATAAAGAATGAACAAGGATCAATTATCAATGAACAATGAACAATGAAGAATGAACAAGGTTCAATGATCATTGAAGAATGAACGATTAAGAATGAACAAGGATCAATTATCAATGAACAATGAACGATGAAGAATGAACAAGGATCAATGATCAATAATGAATGAACGATGAAGAATGAACAAGGATCATTGAGCATTGTAGAATGAACGATGTAGAATGAACAAGGATCAATGATTATTGAAGAATGAACGATGAAGAATGAACAAGGATCAATGATCAATGAACAATGAACGATGAAGAATGAACAAGGATCAATGAGCATTATAGAATGAACGATGAAAAATGAATAAGAATCAAAGATCAATAATGAATGAACGATGAAGAATGAACAAGGATCAATGAGCATTGTAGAATGAACGATGAAGAATGAACAAGGAGCAATGATCATTGTAGAATGAACGATGAAGAATGAACAAGGATCAATGATCAATAATGAATGAACGATGAAGAATGAACAAGGATCAATGAGCATTGTAGAATGAACGATGAAGAATGAACAAGGATCAATGATCAATAATGAATGAACGATGAAGAATGAACATGGATCAATGAGCATTGTAGAATGAACGATGAAGAATGAACAAGGAGCAATGATCATTGTAGAATGAACGATGAAGAATGAACAAGGATCAATGATCAATAATGAATGAACAATGAAGAATGAACAAGGATCAATGAGCATTGTAGAATGAACAAGGAGCAATGATCAATAATGAATAAATGATGAAGAATGAACAAGGATCAATGATCATTGAAGAATGAAAGATGAAGAATGAACAAGGATGATCATTGAAGAATGAACGACGAAGAATAAACAAGGTTCAATTTTCATTGAAGAATGAACAATAAAGAATGAACAAGGATCAATTATCAATGAACAATGAACAATGAAGAATGAACAAGGTTCAATGATCATTGAAGAATGAACGATTAAGAATGAACAAGGATCAATTATCAATGAATAATGAACGATGAAGAATGAACAAGGATCAATGATCAATAATGAATGAACGATGAAGAATGAACAAGGATCATTGAGCATTGTAGAATGAACGATGTAGAATGAACAAGGATCAATGATTATTGAAGAATGAACGATGAAGAATGAACAAGGATCAATGATCAATGAACAATGAACGATGAAGAATGAACAAGGATCAATGAGCATTATAGAATGAACGATGAAAAATGAATAAGAATCAAAGATCAATAATGAATGAACGATGAAGAATGAACATGGATCAACGAGCATTGTAGAACGAACGATGAAGAATGAACAAGGATCAATGATCATTTAAGAATGAACGATGAAGAATGAACAAGGATCAATGATCATTGAAGAATGAACGACGAAGAATGAACAAGTTTCAATGATCATTGAAGAATGAACAATAAAGAATGAACAAGGATCAATGAGCATTGTAGAATGAACGATGAAGAATGAACATGGATCAATGAGCATTGTAGAATGAACGATGAAGAATGAACAAGGAGCAATGATCATTGTAGAATGAACGATGAAGAATGAACAAGGATCAATGATCAATAATGAATGAATGATGAAGAATGAACAAGGATCATTGAGCATTGTAGAATGAACGATGTAGAATGAACAAGGATCAATGATTATTGAAGAATGAACGATGAAGAATGAACAAGGATCAATGATCAATGAACAATGAACGATGAAGAATGAACAAGGATCAATGAGCATTATAGAATGAATGATGAAAAATGAATAAGAATCAAAGATCAATAATGAATGAACGATGAAGAATGAACATGGATCAATGAGCATTGTAGAACGAACGATGAAGAATGAACAAGGATCAATGTTCATTGAAGAATGAACGATGAAGAATGAACAAGGATCAATGAGCATTGTAGAATGAACGATGAAAAATGAATAAGAATCAATGATCAATAATGAATGAACGATGAAGAATGAACATGGATCAATGAGCATTGTAGAATGAACGATGAAGAATGAAAAAGGAGCAATGATCATTGTAGAATGAACGATGAAGAATGAACAAGGATCAATGATCAATAATAAATGAACAAGGATCAATGAGCATTGTAGAATGAACGATGAAGAATGAACAAGGAGCAATGATCAATAATGAATGAATGATGAAGAATGAACAAGGATCAATGATCATTGAAGAATGAACGATGAAGAATGAACAAGGATCAATGATCATTGAAGAATGAACGACGAAGAATGAACAAGGTTCAATGATCATTGAAGAATGAACAATAAAGAATGAACAAGGATCAATGAGCATTGTAGAATGAACGATGAAGAATGAACATGGATCAATGAGCATTGTAGAATGAACGATGAAGAATGAACAAGGAGCAATGATCATTGTAGAATGAACGATGAAGAATGAATAAGGATCAATGATCAATAATGAATGAATAATGAAGAAAGAACAAGGATCATTGAGCATTGTAGAATGAACGATGTAGAATGAACAAGGATCAATGATTATTGAAGAATGAACGATGAAGAATGAACAAGGATCAATGATCAATGAACAATGAACGATGAAGAATGAACAAGGATCAATGAGCATTATAGAATGAACGATGAAAAATGAATAAGAATCAAAGATCAATAATGAATGAACGATGAAGAATGAACATGGATCAACAAGCATTGTAGAACGAACGATGAAGAATGAACAAGGATCAATGATCATTGAAGAATGAACGATGAAGAATGAACAAGGATCAATGATCATTGAAGAATGAACGACGAAGAATGAACAAGGTTCAATGATCATTGAAGAATGAACAATAAAGAATGAACAAGGATCAATGAGCATTGTAGAATGAACGATGAAGAATGAACATGGATCAATGAGCATTGTAGAATGAACGATGAAGAATGAACAAGGAGCAATGATCATTGTAGAATGAACGATGAAGAATGAACAAGGATCAATGAGCATTGTAGAATGAACGATGAAAAATGAATAAGAATCAATGATCAATAATGAATGAACGATGAAGAATGAACATGGATCAATGAGCATTGTAGAATGAACGATGAAGAATGAACAAGGAGCAATGATCATTGTAGAATGAACGATGAAGAATGAACAAGGATCAATGATCAATAATAAATGAACAAGGATCAATGAGCATTGTAGAATGAACGATGAAGAATGAACAAGGAGCAATGATCAATAATGAATGAATGATGAAGAATGAACAAGGATCAATGATCATTGAAGAATGAACGATGAAGAATGAACAAGGATCAATGATCATTGAAGAATGAACGACGAAGAATGAACAAGGTTCAATGATCATTGAAGAATGAACAATAAAGAATGAACAAGGATCAATTATCAATGAACAATGAACAATGAAGAATGAACAAGGTTCAATGATCATTGAAGAATGAACGATTAAGAATGAACAAGGATCAATTATCAATGAACAATGAACGATGAAGAATGAACAAGGATCAATGATCAATAATGAATGAACGATGAAGAATGAACAAGGATCATTGTGCATTGTAGAATGAACGATGTAGAATGAACAAGGATCAATGATTATTGAAGAATGAACGATGAAGAATGAACAAGGATCAATGATCAATGAACAATGAACGATGAAGAATGAACAAGGATCAATGAGCATTATAGAATGAACGATGAAAAATGAATAAGAATCAAAGATCAATAATGAATGAACGATGAAGAATGAACATGGATCAACAAGCATTGTAGAACGAACGATGAAGAATGAACAAGGATCAATGATCATTGAAGAATGAACGATGAAGAATGAACAAGGATCAATGATCATTGAAGAATGAACGACGAAGAATGAACAAGGTTCAATGATCATTTAAGAATGAACAATAAAGAATGAACTAGGATCAATGAGCATTGTAGAATGAACGATGAAGAATGAACATGGATCAATGAGCATTGTAGAATGAACGATGAAGAATGAACAAGGAGCAATGATCATTGTAGAATGAACGATGAAGAATGAACAAGGATCAATGATCAATAATGAATGAATGATGAAGAATGAACAAGGATCATTGAGCATTGTAGAATGAACGATGTAGAATGAACAAGGATCAATGATTATTGAAGAATGAACGATGAAGAATGAACAAGGATCAATGATCAATGAACAATGAACGATGAAGAATGAACAAGGATCAATGAGCATTATAGAATGAATGATGAAAAATGAATAAGAATCAAAGATCAATAATGAATGAACGATGAAGAATGAACATGGATCAATGAGCATTGTAGAACGAACGATGAAGAATGAACAAGGATCAATGATCATTGAAGAATGAACGATGAAGAATGAACAAGGATCAATGAGCATTGTAGAATGAACGATGAAAAATGAATAAGAATCAATGATCAATAATGAATGAACGATGAAGAATGAACATGGATCAATGAGCATTGTAGAATGAACGATGAAGAATGAACAAGGAGCAATGATCATTGTAGAATGAACGATGAAGAATGAACAAGGATCAATGATCAATAATAAATGAACAAGGATCAATGAGCATTGTAGAATGAACGATGAAGAATGAACAAGGAGCAATGATCAATAATGAATGAATGATGAAGAATGAACAAGGATCAATGATCATTGAAGAATGAACGATGAAGAATGAACAAGGATCAATGATCATTGAAGAATGAACGACGAAGAATGAACAAGGTTCAATGATCATTGAAGAATGAACAATAAAGAATGAACAAGGATCAATGAGCATTGTAGAATGAACGATGAAGAATGAACATGGATCAATGAGCATTGTAGAATGAACGATGAAGAATGAACAAGGAGCAATGATCATTGTAGAATGAACGATGAAGAATGAACAAGGATCAATGATCAATAATGAATGAACAATGAAGAATGAACAAGGATCAATGAGCATTGTAGAATGAACAAGGAGCAATGATCAATAATGAATAAATGATGAAGAATGAACAAGGATCAATGATCATTGAAGAATGAAAGATGAAGAATGAACAAGGATGATCATTGAAGAATGAACGACGAAGAATAAACAAGGTTCAATGTTCATTGAAGAATGAACAATAAAGAATGAACAAGGATCAATTATCAATGAACAATGAACAATGAAGAATGAACAAGGTTCAATGATCATTGAAGAATGAACGATTAAGAATGAACAAGGATCAATTATCAATGAACAATGAACGATTCAGAATGAACAAGGATCAATGATCAATAATGAATGAACGATGAAGAATGAACAAGGATCATTGAGCATTGTAGAATGAACGATGTAGAATGAACAAGGATCAATGATTATTGAAGAATGAACGATGAAGAATGAACAAGGATCAATGATCAATGAACAATGAACGATGAGGAATGAACAAGGATCAATGAGCATTATAGAATGAACGATGAAAAATGAATAAGAATCAAAGATCAATAATGAATGAACGATGAAGAATGAACAAGGATCAATGAGCATTGTAGAATGAACGATGAAGAATGAACAAGGAGCAATGATCATTATAGAATGAACGATGAAGAATGAACAAGGATCAATGATCAATAATGAATGAACGATGAAGAATGAACAAGGATCAATGAGCATTGTAGAATGAACGATGAAGAATGAACAAGGATCAATGATCAATAATGAATGAACGATGAAGAATGAACGATGAAGAATGAACAAGGAGCAATGATCATTGTAGAATGAACGATGAAGAATGAACAAGGATCAATGATCAATAATGAATGAACAATGAAGAATGAACAAGGATCAATGAGCATTGTAGAATGAACAAGGAGCAATGATCAATAATGAATAAATGATGAAGAATGAACAAGGATCAATGATCATTGAAGAATGAAAGATGAAGAATGAACAAGGATGATCATTGAAGAATGAACGACGAAGAATAAACAAGGTTCAATTTTCATTGAAGAATGAACAATAAAGAATGAACAAGGATCAATTATCAATGAACAATGAACAATGAAGAATGAACAAGGTTCAATGATCATTGAAGAATGAACGATTAAGAATGAACAAGGATCAATTATCAATGAACAATGAACGATGAAGAATGAACAAGGATCAATGATCAATAATGAATGAACGATGAAGAATGAACAAGGATCATTGAGCATTGTAGAATGAACGATGTAGAATGAACAAGGATCAATGATTATTGAAGAATGAACGATGAAGAATGAACAAGGATCAATGATCAATGAACAATGAACGATGAAGAATGAACAAGGATCAATGAGCATTATAGAATGAACGATGAAAAATGAATAAGAATCAAAGATCAATAATGAATGAACGATGAAGAATGAACATGGATCAACGAGCATTGTAGAACGAACGATGAAGAATGAACAAGGATCAATGATCATTTAAGAATGAACGATGAAGAATGAACAAGGATCAATGATCATTGAAGAATGAACGACGAAGAATGAACAAGTTTCAATGATCATTGAAGAATGAACAATAAAGAATGAACAAGGATCAATGAGCATTGTAGAATGAACGATGAAGAATGAACATGGATCAATGAGCATTGTAGAATGAACGATGAAGAATGAACAAGGAGCAATGATCATTGTAGAATGAACGATGAAGAATGAACAAGGATCAATGATCAATAATGAATGAATGATGAAGAATGAACAAGGATCATTGAGCATTGTAGAATGAACGATGTAGAATGAACAAGGATCAATGATTATTGAAGAATGAACGATGAAGAATGAACAAGGATCAATGATCAATGAACAATGAACGATGAAGAATGAACAAGGATCAATGAGCATTATAGAATGAATGATGAAAAATGAATAAGAATCAAAGATCAATAATGAATGAACGATGAAGAATGAACATGGATCAATGAGCATTGTAGAACGAACGATGAAGAATGAACAAGGATCAATGTTCATTGAAGAATGAACGATGAAGAATGAACAAGGATCAATGAGCATTGTAGAATGAACGATGAAAAATGAATAAGAATCAATGATCAATAATGAATGAACGATGAAGAATGAACATGGATCAATGAGCATTGTAGAATGAACGATGAAGAATGAAAAAGGAGCAATGATCATTGTAGAATGAACGATGAAGAATGAACAAGGATCAATGATCAATAATAAATGAACAAGGATCAATGAGCATTGTAGAATGAACGATGAAGAATGAACAAGGAGCAATGATCAATAATGAATGAATGATGAAGAATGAACAAGGATCAATGATCATTGAAGAATGAACGATGAAGAATGAACAAGGATCAATGATCATTGAAGAATGAACGACGAAGAATGAACAAGGTTCAATGATCATTGAAGAATGAACAATAAAGAATGAACAAGGATCAATGAGCATTGTAGAATGAACGATGAAGAATGAACATGGATCAATGAGCATTGTAGAATGAACGATGAAGAATGAACAAGGAGCAATGATCATTGTAGAATGAACGATGAAGAATGAAGAAGGATCAATGATCAATAATGAATGAATGATGAAGAAAGAACAAGGATCATTGAGCATTGTAGAATGAACGATGTAGAATGAACAAGGATCAATGATTATTGAAGAATGAACGATGAAGAATGAACAAGGATCAATGATCAATGAACAATGAACGATGAAGAATGAACAAGGATCAATGAGCATTATAGAATGAATGATGAAAAATGAATAAGAATCAAAGATCAATAATGAATGAACGATGAAGAATGAACATGGATCAATGAGCATTGTAGAACGAACGATGAAGAATGAACAAGGATCAATGATCATTGAAGAATGAACGATGAAGAATGAACAAGGATCAATGAGCATTGTAGAATGAACGATGAAAAATGAATAAGAATCAATGATCAATAATGAATGAACGATGAAGAATGAACATGGATCAATGAGCATTGTAGAATGAACGATGAAGAATGAACAAGGAGCAATAATCATTGTAGAATGAACGATGAAGAATGAACAAGGATCAATGGTCAATAATGAATGAACAAGGATCAATGAGCATTGTAGAATGAACGATGAAGAATGAACAAGGAGCAATGATCAATAATGAATGAATGATGAAGAATGAACAAGGATCAATGATCATTGAAGAATGAACGATGAAGAATGAATAAGGATCAATGATCATTGAAGAATGAACGACGAAGAATGAACAAGGTTCAATGATCATTGAAGAATGAACAATAAAGAATGAACAAGGATCAATGAGCATTGTAGAATGAACGATGAAGAATGAACATGGATCAATGAGCATTGTAGAATGAACGATGAAGAATGAACAAGGAGCAATGATCATTGTAGAATGAACGATGAAGAATGAACAAGGATCAATGATCAATAATGAATGAATGATGAAGAAAGAACAAGGATCATTGAGCATTGTAGAATGAACGATGTAGAATGAACAAGGATCAATGATTATTGAAGAATGAACGATGAAGAATGAACAAGGATCAATGATCAATGAACAATGAACGATGAAGAATGAACAAGGATCAATGAGCATTATAGAATGAATGATGAAAAATGAATAAGAATCAAAGATCAATAATGAATGAACGATGAAGAATGAACATGGATCAATGAGCATTGTAGAACGAACGATGAAGAATGAACAAGGATCAATGATCATTGAAGAATGAACGATGAAGAATGAACAAGGATCAATGAGCATTGTAGAATGAACGATGAAAAATGAATAAGAATCAATGATCAATAATGAATGAACGATGAAGAATGAACATGGATCAATGAGCATTGTAGAATGAACGATGAAGAATGAACAAGGAGCAATAATCATTGTAGAATGAACGATGAAGAATGAACAAGGATCAATGGTCAATAATGAATGAACAAGGATCAATGAGCATTGTAGAATGAACGATGAAGAATGAACAAGGAGCAATGATCAATAATGAATGAATGATGAAGAATGAACAAGGATCAATGATCATTGAAGAATGAACGATGAAGAATGAACAAGGATCAATGATCATTGAAGAATGAACGACGAAGAATGGACAAGGTTCAATGATCATTGAAGAATGAACAATAAAGAATGAACAAGGATCAATTATCAATGAACAATGAACAATGAAGAATGAACAAGGATCAATGAGCATTGTAGAATGAACGATGAAGAATGAACAAGGATCAATGATAGATAATGAATGAACGATGAAGAATGAACAAGGATCATTGAGCATTGTAGAACGAACGATGAAGAATGAACAAGGATCAATGATCATTGAAGAATGAACGATGAAGAATGAACAAGGATCAATGAGTATTGTAGAATGAACGATGAAAAATGAATAAGAATCAATGATCAATAATGAATGAACGATGAAGAATGAACATGGATCAATGAGCATTGTAGAATGAACGATGAAAAATGAACAAGGAGCAATGATCATTGTAGAATGAACGATGAAGAATGAACAAGGATCAATGATCAATAATGAATGAACAAGGATCAATGAGCATTGTAGAATGAACGATGAAGAATGAACAAGGAGCAATGATCAAGAATGAATGAATGATGAAGAATGAACAAGGATCAATGATCATTGAAGAATGAACGATAAAAAATGAACAAGGATCAATGATCATTGAAGAATGAACGACGAAGAATGAACATGGTTCAATGATCATTGAAGAATGAACAATAAAGAATGAACAAGGATCAATTATCAATGAACAATGAACAATGAAGAATGAACAAGGATCAATGAGCATTGTTGAATGAACGATGAAGAATGAACAAGGATCAATGATCAATAATGAATGAACGATGAAGAATGAACAAGGATCATTGAGCATTGTAGAATGAACGATGTAGAATGAACAAGGATCAATGATTATTGAAGAATGAACGATAAAGAATGAACAAGGATCAATGATCATTGAAAAATGAACAACGAAGAATGAACAAGGTTCAATGATCATTGAAGAATGAACGATAAAGAGTGAACAAGGATCAATTATCAATGAACAATGAACGATGAAAAATGAACAAGGATCAATGAGCATTGTAGAATGAACAAGAATCAATGATCATTGTAGAATGAACGATGAAGAATGAACAAGGATCAATGATCAATAATGAATGAACGATGAAGAATGAACAAGGATCAATGAGCATTGTAGAATGAACGATGAAGAATGAACAAGGATCAATGATCAATAATGAATGAACGATGAAGAATGAACATAGATCAATGAGCATTGTAGAATGAACGATGAAGAATGAACAAGGAGCAATGATCATTGTAGAATGAACGATGAAGAATGAACAAGGATCAATGATCAATAATGAATGAACAATGAAGAATGAACAAGGATCAATGAGCATTGTAGAATGAACAAGGAGCAATGATCAATAATGAATAAATGATGAAGAATGAACAAGGATCAATGATCATTGAAGAATGAAAGATGAAGAATGAACAAGGATGATCATTGAAGAATGAACGACGAAGAATAAACAAGGTTCAATGTTCATTGAAGAATGAACAATAAAGAATGAACAAGGATCAATTATCAATGAACAATGAACAATGAAGAATGAACAAGGTTCAATGATCATTGAAGAATGAACGATTAAGAATGAACAAGGATCAATTATCAATGAACAATGAACGATGAAGAATGAACAAGGATCAATGATCAATAATGAATGAACGATGAAGAATGAACAAGGATCATTGAGCATTGTAGAATGAACGATGTAGAATGAACAAGGATCAATGATTATTGAAGAATGAACGATGAAGAATGAACAAGGATCAATGATCAATGAACAATGAACGATGAAGAATGAACAAGGATCAATGATCAATGAACAATGAACGATGAAGAATGAACAAGGATCAATGAGCATTATATAATGAAAGATGAAAAATGAATAAGAATCAAAGATCAATAATGAATGAACGATGAAGAATGAACATGGATCAACGAGCATTGTAGAACGAACGATGAAGAATGAACAAGGATCAATGATCATTGAAGAATGAACGATGAAGAATGAACAAGGATCAATGATCATTGAAGAATGAACGACGAAGAATGAACAAGGTTCAATGATCATTGAAGAATGAACAATAAAGAATGAACAAGGATCAATGAGCATTGTAGAATGAACGATGAAGAATGAACATGGATCAAAGAGCATTGTAGAATGAACGATGAAGAATGAACAAGGAGCAATGATCATTGTAGAATGAACGATGAAGAATGAACAAGGATCAATGATCAATAATGAATGAATGATGAAGAATGAACAAGGATCATTGAGCATTGTAGAATGAACGATGTAGAATGAACAAGGATCAATGATTATTGAAGAATGAACGATGAAGAATGAACAAGGATCAATGATCAATGAACAATGAACGATGAAGAATGAACAAGGATCAATGAGCATTATAGAATGAATGATGAAAAATGAATAAGAATGAAAGATCAATAATGAATGAACGATGAAGAATGAACATGGATCAATGAGCATTGTAGAACGAACGATGAAGAATGAACAAGGATCAATGATCATTGAAGAATGAACGATGAAGAATGAACAAGGATCAATGAGCATTGTAGAATGAACGATGAAAAATGAATAAGAATCAATGATCAATAATGAATGAACGATGAAGAATGAACATGGATCAATGAGCATTGTAGAATGAACGATGAAGAATGAACAAGGAGCAATGATCATTGTAGAATGAACGATGAAGAATGAACAAGGATCAATGATCAATAATAAATGAACAAGGATCAATGAGCATTTTAGAATGAACGATGAAGAATGAACAAGGAGCAATGATCAATAATGAATGAATGATGAAGAATGAACAAGGATCAATGATCATTGAAGAATGAACGATGAAGAATGAACAAGGATCAATGATCATTGAAGAATGAACGACGAAGAATGAACAAGGTTCAATGATCATTGAAGAATGAACAATAAAGAATGAACAAGGATCAATGAGCATTGTAGAATGAACGATGAAGAATGAACATGGATCAATGAGCATTGTAGAATGAACGATGAAGAATGAACAAGGAGCAATGATCATTGTAGAATGAACGATGAAGAATGAACAAGGATCAATGATCAATAATGAATGAATGATGAAGAAAGAACAAGGATCATTGAGCATTGTAGAATGAACGATGTAGAATGAACAAGGATCATTGATTATTGAAGAATGAACGATGAAGAATGAACAAGGATCAATGATCAATGAACAATGAACGATGAAGAATGAACAAGGATCAATGAGCATTATAGAATGAATGATGAAAAATGAATAAGAATCAAAGATCAATAATGAATGAACGATGAAGAATGAACATGGATCAATGAGCATTGTAGAACGAACGATGAAGAATGAACAAGGATCAATGATCATTGAAGAATGAACGATGAAGAATGAACAAGGATCAATGAGCATTGTAGAATGAACGATGAAAAATGAATAAGAATCAATGATCAATAATGAATGAACGATGAAGAATGAACGTGGATCAATGAGCATTGTAGAATGAACGATGAAGAATGAACAAGGAGCAATAATCATTGTAGAATGAACGATGAAGAATGAACAAGGATCAATGATCAATAATGAATGAACGATGAAGAATGAACAAGGATCAATGAGCATTGTAGAATGAACGATGAAGAATGAACAAGGATCAATGATCAATAATGAATGAACGATGAAGAATGAACATGGATCAATGAGCATTGCAGAATGAACGATGAAAAATGAATAAGAATCAATGATCAATAATGAATGAACGATGAAGAATGAACATGGATCAATGAGCATTGTAGAATGAACGATGAAGAATGAACAAGGAGCAATAATCATTGTAGAATGAACGATGAAGAATGAACAAGGATCAATGATCAATAATGAATGAACAAGGATCAATGAGCATTGTAGAATGAACGATGAAGAATGAACAAGGAGCAATAATCAATAATGAATGAATGATGAAGAATGAACAAGGATCAATGATCATTAAAGAATGAATGATGAAGAATGAACAAGGATCAATGATCATTGAAGAATGAACGACGAAGAATGAACAAGGTTCAATGATCATTGAAGAATAAACAATAAAGAATGAACAAGGATCAATTATCAATGAACAATGAACAATGAAGAATGAACAAGGATCAATGAGCATTGTAGAATGAACGATGAAGAATGAACAAGGATCAATGATGATTGAAGAATGAACGATGAAGAATGAACAAGGATCAATGATCATTGAAGAATGAACGACGAAGAATGAACAAGGTTCAATGATCATTGAAGAATGAACAATAAAGAATGAACAAGGATCAATTATCAATGAACAATGAACAATGAAGAATGAACAAGGATCAATGAGCATTGTAGAATTAACGATGAAGAATGAACAAGGATCAATGATCAATAATGAATGAACGATGAAGAATGAACAAGCATCATTGAGCATTGTAGAATGAACGATGTAGAATGTACAAGGATCAATGATTATTGAAGAATGAACGATGAAGAATGAACAAGGATCAATGATCATTGAAAAATGAACAACGAAGAATGAACAAGGTTCAATGATCATTGAAGAATGAACGATAAAGAGTGAACAAGGATCAATTATCAATGAACAATGAACGATGAAAAATGAACAAGGATCAATGAGCATTGTAGAATGAACGATGAAGAATGAACAAGGATCAATGATCATTGAAGAATGAACGATGAAGAATGAACAAGGATCAATGATCAATAATGAATGAACAAGGATCAATGAGCATTGAAGAATGAATGATGAAGAATGAACATGGAGCAATGATCAATAATGAATGAATGATGAAGAATGAACAAGGATCAATGATCATTGAAGAATGAACGATGAAGAATGAACAAGGATCAATGATCATTGAAGAATGAACGACGAAGAATGAACAAGGTTCAATGATCATTGAAGAATGAACAATAAAGAATGAACAAGGATCAATGAGCATTGTAGAATGAACGATGAAGAATGAACATGGATCAATGAGCATTGTAGAATGAACGATGAAGAATGAACAAGGAGCAATGATCATTGTAGAATGAACGATGAAGAATGAACAAGGATCAATGATCAATAATGAATGAATGATGAAGAAAGAACAAGGATCATTGAGCATTGTAGAATGAACGATGTAGAATGAACAAGGATCAATGATTATTGAAGAATGAACGATGAAGAATGAACAAGGATCAATGATCAATGAACAATGAACGATGAAGAATGAACAAGGATCAATGAGCATTATAGAATGAATGATGAAAAATGAATAAGAATCAAAGATCAATAATGAATGAACGATGAAGAATGAACATGGATCAATGAGCATTGTAGAACGAACGATGAAGAATGAACAAGGATCAATGATCATTGAAGAATGAACGATGAAGAATGAACAAGGATCAATGAGCATTGTAGAATGAACGATGAAAAATGAATAAGAATCAATGATCAATAATGAATGAACGATGAAGAATGAACATGGATCAATGAGCATTGTAGAATGAACGATGAAGAATGAACAAGGAGCAATAATCATTGTAGAATGAACGATGAAGAATGAACAAGGATCAATGATCAATAATGAATGAACAAGGATCAATGAGCATTGTAGAATGAACGATGAAGAATGAACAAGGAGCAATGATCAATAATGAATGAATGATGAAGAATGAACAAGGATCAATGATCATTGAAGAATGAACGATGAAGAATGAACAAGGATCAATGATCATTGAAGAATGAACGACGAAGAATGAACAAGGTTCAATGATCATTGAAGAATGAACAATAAAGAATGAACAAGGATCAATTATCAATGAACAATGAACAATGAAGAATGAACAAGGATCAATGAGCATTGTAGAATGAACGATGAAGAATGAACAAGGAGCAATGATCATTGTAGAATGAACGATGAAGAATGAACAAGGATCAATGATCAATAATGAATGAACGATGAAGAATGAACAAGGATCAATGAGCATTGTAGAATGAACGATGAAGAATGAACAAGGATCAATGATCAATAATGAATGAACGATGAAGAATGAACATGGATCAATGAGCATTGCAGAATGAACGATGAAAAATGAATAAGAATCAGTGATCAATAATGAATGAACGATGAAGAATGAACATGGATCAATGAGCATTGTAGAATGAACGATGAAGAATGAACAAGGAGCAATAATCATTGTAGAATGAACGATGAAGAATGAACAAGGATCAATGATCAATAATGAATGAACAAGGATCAATGAGCATTGTAGAATGAACGATGAAGAATGAACAAGGAGCAATAATCAATAATGAATGAATGATGAAGAATGAACAAGGATCAATGATCATTAAAGAATGAACGATGAAGAATGAACAAGGATCAATGATCATTGAAGAATGAACGACGAAGAATGAACAAGGTTCAATGATCATTGAAGAATGAACAATAAAGAATGAACAAGGATCAATTATCAATGAACAATGAACAATGAACAATGAACAAGGATCAATGAGCATTGTAGAATGAACGATGAAGAATGAACAAGGATCAATGATAGATAATGAATGAACGATGAAGAATGAACAAGGATCATTGAGCATTGTAGAACGAACGATGAAGAATGAACAAGGATCAATGATCATTGAAGAATGAACGATGAAGAATGAACAAGGATCAATGATCATTGAAGAATGAACGACGAAGAATGAACAAGGTTCAATGATCATTGAAGAATGAACAATAAAGAATGAACAAGGATCAATTATCAATGAACAATGAACAATGAAGAATGAACAAGGATCAATGAGCATTGTAGAATGAACGATGAAGAATGAACAAGGATCAATGATCAATAATGAATGAACGATGAAGAATGAACAAGCATCATTGAGCATTGTAGAATGAACGATGTAGAATGAACAAGGAGCAATGATTATTGAAGAATGAACGATGAAGAATGAACAAGGATCAATGATCATTGAAAAATGAACAACGAAGAATGAACAAGGTTCAATGATCATTGAAGAATGAACGATAAAGAGTGAACAAGGATCAATTATCAATGAACAATGAACGATGAAAAATGAACAAGGATCAATGAGCATTGTAGAATGAACGATGAAGAATGAACAAGGATCAATGATCATTGAAGAATGAACGATGAAGAATGAACAAGGATCAATGATCAATAATGAATGAACAATGAAGAATGAACAAGGATCAATGAGCATTGAAGAATGAATGATGAAGAATGAACATGGAGCAATGATCAATAATGAATGAATGATGAAGAATGAACAAGGATCAATGATCATTGAAGAATGAACGATGAAGAATGAACAAGGATCAATGATCATTGAAGAATGAACGACGAAGAATGAACAAGGTTCAATGATCATTGAATAATGAACGATTAAGAATGAAAAAGGATCAATTATCAATGAACAATGAACGATGAAGAATGAACAAGGATCAATGTGCATTGTAGAATGAACGATGAAGAATCAACAAGGATCAATGATCAATAATAAATGAACGATGAAGAAGGAACAAGGATCATTGAGCATTGTAGAATGAACGATGCAGAATGAACAAGGATCAATGATTATTGAAGAATGAACGATGAAGAATGAACAAGGATCAATGATCATTGAAGAATGAACGACGAAGAATGAACAAGGTTCAATGATCATTGAAGAATGAACGATAAAGAGTGAACAAGGATCAATTATCAATGAACAATGAACGATGAAAAATGAACAAGGATCAATGAGCATTGTAGAACGAACGATGAAGAATGAACAAGGATCAATGATCATTGAAGAATGAACGATGAAGAATGAACAAGGATCAATGAACATTGTAGAATGAACGATGAAGAATGAACAAGGAGCAATGATCATTGTAGAATAAACGATGAAGAATGAACAAGGATCAAGGATCAATAATGAATGAATGATGAAGAATGAACAAGGATCATTGAGCATTGTAGAATGAACGATGTAGAATGAACAAGGATCAATGATTATTGAAGAATGAACGATGAAGAATGAAAGCGGATCAATGATCATTGAAGAATGAACGATGAAAAATGAACAAGGATCAATGATCATTGAAGAATGAACGACGAAGAATGAACAAGGTTCAATGATCATTGAAGAATGAACAATAAAGAATGAACAAGGATCAATTATCAATGAACAATGAACAATGAAGAATGAACAAGGATCAATGATTATTGAAGAATGAACGATGAAGAATGAACAAGGATCAATGATCAATGAACAATGAACGATGAAGAATGAACAAGGATCAATGAGCATTATAGAATGAACGATGAAAAATGAATAAGAATCAAAGATCAATAATGAATCAACGATGAAGAATGAACATGGATCAACGAGCATTGTAGAACGAACGATGAAGAATGAACAAGGATCAATGATCAATAATGAATGAACGATGAAGAATGAACAAGGATCAATGAACATTGTAGAATGAACGATGAAGAATGAACAAGGATCAATGATCAATAATGAATGAACGATGAAGAATGAACATGGATCAATGAGCATTGCAGAATGAACGATGAAAAATGAATAAGAATCAATGATCAATAATGAATGAACGATGAAGAATGAACATGGATCAATGAGCATTGTAGAATGAACGATGAAGAATGAACAAGGATCAATGATCAATAATGAATGAACGATGAAGAATGAACATGGATCAATGAGCATTGCAGAATGAACGATGAAAAATGAATAAGAATCAATGATCAATAATGAATGAACGATGAAGAATGAACATGGATCAATGAGCATTGTAGAATGAACGATGAAGAATGAACAAGGAGCAATAATCATTGTAGAATGAACGATGAAGAATGAACAAGGATCAATGATCAATAATGAATGAACAAGGATCAATGAGCATTGTAGAATGAACGATGAAGAATGAACAAGGAGCAATAATCAATAATGAATGAATGATGAAGAATGAACAAGGATCAATGATCATTAAAGAATGAACGATGAAGAATGAACAAGGATCAATGATCATTGAAGAATGAACGACGAAGAATGAACAAGGTTCAATGATCATTGAAGAATAAACAATAAAGAATGAACAAGGATCAATTATCAATGAACAATGAACAATGAAGAATGAACAAGGATCAATGAGCATTGTAGAATGAACGATGAAGAATGAACAAGGATCAATGATGATTGAAGAATGAACGATGAAGAATGAACAAGGATCAATGATCATTGAAGAATGAACGACGAAGAATGAACAAGGTTCAATGATCATTGAAGAATGAACAATAAAGAATGAACAAGGATCAATTATCAATGAACAATGAACAATGAAGAATGAACAAGGATCAATGAGCATTGTAGAATGAACGATGAAGAATGAACAAGGATCAATGATCAATAATGAATGAACGATGAAGAATGAACAAGCATCATTGAGCATTGTAGAATGAACGATGTAGAATGAACAAGGATCAATGATTATTGAAGAATGAACGATGAAGAATGAACAAGGATCAATGATCATTGAAAAATGAACAACGAAGAATGAACAAGGTTCAATGATCATTGAAGAATGAACGATAAAGAGTGAACAAGGATCAATTATCAATGAACAATGAACGATGAAAAATGAACAAGGATCAATGAGCATTGTAGAATGAACGATGAAGAATGAACAAGGATCAATGATCATTGAAGAATGAACGATGAAGAATGAACAAGGATCAATGATCAATAATGAATGAACAATGAAGAATGAACAAGGATCAATGAGCATTGAAGAATGAATGATGAAGAATGAACATGGAGCAATGATCAATAATGAATGAATGATGAAGAATGAACAAGGATCAATGATCATTGAAGAATGAACGATGAAGAATGAACAAGGATCAATGATCATTGAAGAATGAACGACGAAGAATGAACAAGGTTCAATGATCATTGAATAATGAACGATTAAGAATGAAAAAGGATCAATTATCAATGAACAATGAACGATGAAGAATGAACAAGGATCAATGAGCATTGTAGAATGAACGATGAAGAATGAACAAGGATCAATGATCAATAATAAATGAACGATGAAGAAGGAACAAGGATCATTGAGCATTGTAGAATGAACGATGCAGAATGAACAAGGATCAATGATTATTGAAGAATGAACGATGAAGAATGAACAAGGATCAATGATCATTGAAGAATGAACGACGAAGAATGAACAAGGTTCAATGATCATTGAAGAATGAACGATAAAGAGTGAACAAGGATCAATTATCAATGAACAATGAACGATGAAAAATGAACAAGGATCAATGAGCATTGTAGAACGAACGATGAAGAATGAACAAGGATCAATGATCATTGAAGAATGAACGATGAAGAATGAACAAGGATCAATGAACATTGTAGAATGAACGATGAAGAATGAACAAGGAGCAATGATCATTGTAGAATGAACGATGAAGAATGAACAAGGATCAAGGATCAATAATGAATGAATGATGAAGAATGAACAAGGATCATTGAGCATTGTAGAATGAACGATGTAGAATGAACAAGGATCAATGATTATTGAAGAATGAACGATGAAGAATGAACAAGGATCAATGATCAATGAACAATGAACGATGAAGAATGAACAAGGATCAATGAGCATTATAGAATGAATGATGAAAAATGAATAAGAATGAAAGATCAATAATGAATGAACGATGAAGAATGAACATGGATCAATGAGCATTGTAGAACGAACGATGAAGAATGAACAAGGATCAATGATCATTGAAGAATGAACGATGAAAAATGAACAACGATCAATGATCATTGAAGAATGAACGACGAAGAATGAACAAGGTTCAATGATCATTGAAGAATGAACAATAAAGAATGAACAAGGATCAATTATCAATGAACAATGAACAATGAAGAATGAAGAATGAACAAGGATCAATGATTATTGAAGAATGAACGATGAAGAATGAACAAGGATCAATGATCAATGAACAATGAACGATGAAGAATGAACAAGGATCAATGAGCATTATAGAATGAACGATGATTAATGAATAAGAATCAAAGATCAATAATGAATCAACGATGAAGAATGAACATGGATCAACGAGCATTGTAGAACGAACGATGAAGAATGAACAAGGATCAATGATCATTGAAGAATGAACGATGAAGAATGAACAAGGATCAATGATCATTGAAGAATGAACGACGAAGAATGAACAAGGTTCAATGATCATTGAAGAATGAACAATAAAGAATGAATAAGGATCAATGAGCATTGTAGAATAAACGATGAAGAATGAACATGGATCAATGAGCATTGTAGAATGAACGATGAAGAATGAACAAGGAGCAATGATCATTGTAGAATGAACGATGAAGAATGAACAAGGATCAATGATCAATAATGAATGAATGATGAAGAATGAACAAGGATATTGAGCATTGTAGAATGAACGATGTAGAATGAACAAGGATCAATGATTATTGAAGAATGAACGATGAAGAATGAACAAGGATCAATGATCAATGAACAATGAACGATGAAGAATGAACAAGGATCAATGAGCATTATAGAATGAATGATGAAAAATGAATAAGAATCAAAGATCAATAATGAATGAACGATGAAGAATGAACATGGATCAATGAGCATTGTAGAACGAACGATGAAGAATGAACAAGGATCAATGATCATTGAAGAATGAACGATGAAGAATGAACGATGAAGAATGAACAAGGATCAATGAGCATTGTAGAATGAACGATGAAAAATGAATAAGAATCAATGATCAATAATGAATGAACGATGAAGAATGAACATGGATCAATGAGCATTGTAGAATGAACGATGAAGAATGAACAAGGAGCAATGATCATTGTAGAATGAACGATGAAGAATGAACAAGGATCAATGATCAATGATAAATGAACAAGGATCAATGAGCATTGTAGAATGAACGATGAAGAATGAACAAGGATCAATGATCAATAATAAATGAACAAGGATCAATGAGCATTGTAGAATGAACGATGAAGAATGAACAAGGAGCAATGATCAATAATGAATGAATGATGAAGAATGAACAAGGATCAATGATCATTGAAGAATGAACGATGAAGAATGAACAAGGATCAATGATCATTGAAGAATGAACGACGAAGAATGAACAAGGTTCAATGATCATTGAAGAATGAACAATAAAGAATGAACAAGGATCAATGAGCATTGTAGAATGAACGATGAAGAATGAACATGGATCAATGAGCATTGTAGAATGAACGATGAAGAATGAACAAGGAGCAATGATCATTGTAGAATGAACGATGAAGAATGAACAAGGATCAATGATCAATAATGAATGAATGATGAAGAAAGAACAAGGATCATTGAGCATTGTAGAATGAACGATGTAGAATGAACAAGGATCAATGATTATTGAAGAATGAACGATGAAGAATGAACAAGGATCAATGATCAATGAACAATGAACGATGAAGAATGAACAAGGATCAATGAGCATTGTAGAATGAACGATGAAGAATGAACAAGGATCAATGATCAATAATAAATGAACGATGAAGAAGGAACAAGGATCATTGAGCATTGTAGAATGAACGATGCAGAATGAACAAGGATCAATGATTATTGAAGAATGAACGATGAAGAATGAACAAGGATCAATGATCATTGAAGAATGAACGACGAAGAATGAACAAGGTTCAATGATCATTGAAGAATGAACGATAAAGAGTGAACAAGGATCAATTATCAATGAACAATGAACGATGAAAAATGAACAAGGATCAATGAGCATTGTAGAACGAACGATGAAGAATGAACAAGGATCAATGATCATTGAAGAATGAACGATGAAGAATGAACAAGGATCAATGAACATTGTAGAATGAACGATGAAGAATGAACAAGGAGCAATGATCATTGTAGAATGAACGATGAAGAATGAACAAGGATCAAGGATCAATAATGAATGAATGATGAAGAATGAACAAGGATCATTGAGCATTGTAGAATGAACGATGTAGAATGAACAAGGATCAATGATTATTGAAGAATGAACGATGAAGAATGAACAAGGATCAATGATCAATGAACAATGAACGATGAAGAATGAACAAGGATCAATGAGCATTATAGAATGAATGATGAAAAATGAATAAGAATGAAAGATCAATAATGAATGAACGATGAAGAATGAACATGGATCAATGAGCATTGTAGAACGAACGATGAAGAATGAACAAGGATCAATGATCATTGAAGAATGAACGATGAAAAATGAACAACGATCAATGATCATTGAAGAATGAACGACGAAGAATGAACAAGGTTCAATGATCATTGAAGAATGAACAATAAAGAATGAACAAGGATCAATTATCAATGAACAATGAACAATGAAGAATGAAGAATGAACAAGGATCAATGATTATTGAAGAATGAACGATGAAGAATGAACAAGGATCAATGATCAATGAACAATGAACGATGAAGAATGAACAAGGATCAATGAGCATTATAGAATGAACGATGATTAATGAATAAGAATCAAAGATCAATAATGAATCAACGATGAAGAATGAACATGGATCAACGAGCATTGTAGAACGAACGATGAAGAATGAACAAGGATCAATGATCATTGAAGAATGAACGATGAAGAATAAACAAGGATCAATGATCATTGAAGAATGAACGACGAAGAATGAACAAGGTTCAATGATCATTGAAGAATGAACAATAAAGAATGAATAAGGATCAATGAGCATTGTAGAATAAACGATGAAGAATGAACATGGATCAATGAGCATTGTAGAATGAACGATGAAGAATGAACAAGGAGCAATGATCATTGTAGAATGAACGATGAAGAATGAACAAGGATCAATGATCAATAATGAATGAATGATGAAGAATGAACAAGGATATTGAGCATTGTAGAATGAACGATGTAGAATGAACAAGGATCAATGATTATTGAAGAATGAACGATGAAGAATGAACAAGGATCAATGATCAATGAACAATGAACGATGAAGAATGAACAAGGATCAATGAGCATTATAGAATGAATGATGAAAAATGAATAAGAATCAAAGATCAATAATGAATGAACGATGAAGAATGAACATGGATCAATGAGCATTGTAGAACGAACGATGAAGAATGAACAAGGATCAATGATCATTGAAGAATGAACGATGAAGAATGAACGATGAAGAATGAACAAGGATCAATGAGCATTGTAGAATGAACGATGAAAAATGAATAAGAATCAATGATCAATAATGAATGAACGATGAAGAATGAACATGGATCAATGAGCATTGTAGAATGAACGATGAAGAATGAACAAGGAGCAATGATCATTGTAGAATGAACGATGAAGAATGAACAAGGATCAATGATCAATGATAAATGAACAAGGATCAATGAGCATTGTAGAATGAACGATGAAGAATGAACAAGGATCAATGATCAATAATAAATGAACAAGGATCAATGAGCATTGTAGAATGAACGATGAAGAATGAACAAGGAGCAATGATCAATAATGAATGAATGATGAAGAATGAACAAGGATCAATGATCATTGAAGAATGAACGATGAAGAATGAACAAGGATCAATGATCATTGAAGAATGAACGACGAAGAATGAACAAGGTTCAATGATCATTGAAGAATGAACAATAAAGAATGAACAAGGATCAATGAGCATTGTAGAATGAACGATGAAGAATGAACATGGATCAATGAGCATTGTAGAATGAACGATGAAGAATGAACAAGGAGCAATGATCATTGTAGAATGAACGATGAAGAATGAACAAGGATCAATGATCAATAATGAATGAATGATGAAGAAAGAACAAGGATCATTGAGCATTGTAGAATGAACGATGTAGAATGAACAAGGATCAATGATTATTGAAGAATGAACGATGAAGAATGAACAAGGATCAATGATCAATGAACAATGAACGATGAAGAATGAACAAGGATCAATGAGCATTATAGAATGAATGATGAAAAATGAATAAGAATCAAAGATCAATAATGAATTAACGATGAAGAATGAACATGGATCAATGAGCATTGTAGAACGAACGATGAAGAATGAACAAGGATCAATGATCATTGAAGAATGAACGATGAAGAATGAACAAGGATCAATGAGCATTGTAAAATGAACGATGAAAAATGAATAAGAATCAATGATCAATAATGAATGAACGATGAAGAATGAACATGGATCAATGAGCATTGTAGAATGAACGATGAAGAATGAACAAGGAGCAATAATCATTGTAGAATGAACGATGAAGAATGAACAAGGATCAATGATCAATAATGAATGAACAACGATCAATGAGCATTGTAGAATGAACGATGAAGAATGAACAAGGAGCAATGATCAATAATGAATGAATAATGAAGAATGAACAAGGATCAATGATCATTGAAGAATGAACGATGAAGAATGAACAAGGATCAATGATCATTGAAGAATGGACGACGAAGAATGAACAAGGTTCAATGATCATTGAAGAATGAACAATAAAGAATGAACAAGGATCAATTATCAATGAACAATGAACAATGAAGAATGAACAAGGATCAATGAGCATTGTAGAATGAACGATGAAGAATGAACAAGGAGCAATGATCATTGTAGAATGAACGATGAAGAATGAACAAGGATCAATGATCAATAATGAATGAACGATGAAGAATGAACAAGGATCAATGAGCATTGTAGAATGAACGATGAAGAATGAACAAGGATCAATGATCAATAATGAATGAACGATGAAGAATGAACATGGATCAATGAGCATTGCAGAATGAACGATGAAAAATGAATAAGAATCAATGATCAATAATGAATGAACGATGAAGAATGAACATGGATCAATGAGCATTGTAGAATGAACGATGAAGAATGAACAAGGAGCAATAATCATTGTAGAATGAACGATGAAGAATGAACAAGGATCAATGATCAATAATGAATGAACAAGGATCAATGAGCATTGTAGAATGAACGATGAAGAATGAACAAGGAGCAATAATCAATAATGAATGAATGATGAAGAATGAACAAGGATCAATGATCATTAAAGAATGAACGATGAAGAATGAACAAGGATCAATGATCATTGAAGAATGAACGACGAAGAATGAACAAGGTTCAATGATCATTGAAGAATGAACAATAAAGAATGAACAAGGATCAATTATCAATGAACAATGAACAATGAAGAATGAACAAGGATCAATGAGCATTGTAGAATGAACGATGAAGAATGAACAAGGAGCAATGATCATTGTAGAATGAACGATGAAGAATGAACAAGGATCAATGATCAATAATGAATGAACGATGAAGAATGAACAAGGATCAATGAGCATTGTAGAATGAACGATGAAGAATGAACAAGGATCAATGATCAATAATGAATGAACGATGAAGAATGAACATGGATCAATGAGCATTGCAGAATGAACGATGAAAAATGAATAAGAATCAATGATCAATAATGAATGAACGATGAAGAATGAACATGGATCAATGAGCATTGTAGAATGAACGATGAAGAATGAACAAGGAGCAATAATCATTGTAGAATGAACGATGAAGAATGAACAAGGATCAATGATCAATAATGAATGAACAAGGATCAATGATCATTGAAGAATGAACGACGAAGAATGAACAAGGTTCAATGATCATTGAAGAATGAACGATAAAGAGTGAACAAGGATCAATTATCAATGAACAATGAACGATGAAAAATGAACAAGGATCAATGAGCATTGTAGAACGAACGATGAAGAATGAACAAGGATCAATGATCATTGAAGAATGAACGATGAAGAATGAACAAGGATCAATGAGCATTGTAGAATGAACGATGAAGAATGAACAAGGAGCAATGATCATTGTAGAATGAACGATGAAGAATGAACAAGGATCAATGATCAATAATGAATGAATGATGAAGAATGAACAAGGATCATTGAGCATTGTAGAATGAACGATGTAGAATGAACAAGGATCAATGATTATTGAAGAATGAACGATGAAGAATGAACAAGGATCAATGATCATTGAAGAATGAACGATGAAAAATGAACAAGGATCAATGATCATTGAAGAATGAACGACGAAGAATGAACAAGGTTCAATGATCATTGAAGAATGAACAATAAAGAATGAACAAGGATCAATTATCAATGAACAATGAACAATGAAGAATGAACAAGGATCAATGATTATTGAAGAATGAACGATGAAGAATGAACAAGGATCAATGATCAATGAACAATGAACGATGAAGAATGAACAAGGATCAATGAGCATTATAGAATGAACGATGAAAAATGAATAAGAATCAAAGATCAATAATGAATCAACGATGAAGAATGAACATGGATCAACGAGCATTGTAGAACGAACGATGAAGAATGAACAAGGATCATTGAGCATTGTAGAACGAACGATGAAGAATGAACAAGGATCAATGATCATTGAAGAATGAACGATGAAGAATGAACAAGGATCAATGATCATTGAAGAATGAACGACGAAGAATGAACAAGGTTCAATGATCATTGAAGAATGAACAATAAAGAATGAACAAGGATCAATTATCAATGAACTATGAACAATGAAGAATGAACAAGGATCAATGAGCATTGTAGAATGAACGATGAAGAATGAACAAGGATCAATGATCAATAATGAATGAACGATGAAGAATGAACAAGCATCATTGAGCATTGTAGAATGAACGATGTAGAATGAACAAGGAGCAATGATTATTGAAGAATGAACGATGAAGAATGAACAAGGATCAATGATCATTGAAAAATGAACAACGAAGAATGAACAAGGTTCAATGATCATTGAAGAATGAACGATAAAGAGTGAACAAGGATCAATTATCAATGAACAATGAACGATGAAAAATGAACAAGGATCAATGAGCATTGTAGAATGAACGATGAAGAATGAACAAGGATCAATGATCATTGAAGAATGAACGATGAAGAATGAACAAGGATCAATGATCAATAATGAATGAACAATGAAGAATGAACAAGGATCAATGAGCATTGAAGAATGAATGATGAAGAATGAACATGGAGCAATGATCAATAATGAATGAATGATGAAGAATGAACAAGGATCAATGATCATTGATGAATGAACGATGAAGAATGAACAAGGATCAATGATCATTGAAGAATGAACGACGAAGAATGAACAAGGTTCAATGATCATTGAATAATGAACGATTAAGAATGAAAAAGGATCAATTATCAATGAACAATGAACGATGAAGAATGAACAAGGATCAATGAGCATTGTAGAATGAACGATGAAGAATGAACAAGGATCAATGATCAATAATAAATGAACGATGAAGAAGGAACAAGGATCATTGAGCATTGTAGAATGAACGATGCAGAATGAACAAGGATCAATGATTATTGAAGAATGAACGATGAAGAATGAACAAGGATCAATGATCATTGAAGAATGAACGACGAAGAATGAACAAGGTTCAATGATCATTGAAGAATGAACGATAAAGAGTGAACAAGGATCAATTATCAATGAACAATGAACGATGAAAAATGAACAAGGATCAATGAGCATTGTAGAACGAACGATGAAGAATGAACAAGGATCAATGATCATTGAAGAATGAACGATGAAGAATGAACAAGGATCAATGAGCATTGTAGAATGAACGATGAAGAATGAACAAGGAGCAATGATCATTGTAGAATGAACGATGAAGAATGAACAAGGATCAAGGATCAATAATGAATGAATGATGAAGAATGAACAAGGATCATTGAGCATTGTAGAATGAACGATGTAGAATGAACAAGGATCAATGATTATTGAAGAATGAACGATGAAGAATGAACAAGGATCAATGATCATTGAAGAATGAACGATGAAAAATGAACAAGGATCAATGATCATTGAAGAATGAACGACGAAGAATGAACAAGGTTCAATGATCATTGAAGAATGAACAATAAAGAATGAACAAGGATCAATTATCAATGAACAATGAACAATGAAGAATGAACAAGGATCAATGATTATTGAAGAATGAACGATGAAGAATGAACAAGGATCAATGATCAATGAATAATGAACGATGAAGAATGAACAAGGATCAATGAGCATTATAGAATGAAAGATGAAAAATGAATAAGAATCAAAGATCAATAATGAATGAACGATGAAGAATGAACATGGATCAACGAGCATTGTAGAACGAACGATGAAGAATGAACAAGGATCAATGATCATTGAAGAATGAACGATGAAGAATGAACAAGGATCAATGATCATTGAAGAATGAACGACGAAGAATGAACAAGGTTCAATGATCATTGAAGAATGAACAATAAAGAATGAACAAGGATCAATGAGCATTGTAGAATGAACGATGAAGAATGAACATGGATCAAAGAGCATTGTAGAATGAACGATGAAGAATGAACAAGGAGCAATGATCATTGTAGAATGAACGATGAAGAATGAACAAGGATCAATGATCAATAATGAATGAATGATGAAGAATGAACAAGGATCATTGAGCATTGTAGAATGAACGATGTAGAATGAACAAGGATCAATGATTATTGAAGAATGAACGATGAAGAATGAACAAGGATCAATGATCAATGAACAATGAACGATGAAGAATGAACAAGGATCAATGAGCATTATAGAATGAACGATGAAAAATGAATAAGAATCAAAGATCAATAATGAATCAACGATGAAGAATGAACATGGATCAACGAGCATTGTAGAACGAACGATGAAGAATGAACAAGGATCATTGAGCATTGTAGAACGAACGATGAAGAATGAACAAGGATCAATGATCATTGAAGAATGAACGATGAAGAATGAACAAGGATCAATGATCATTGAAGAATGAACGACGAAGAATGAACAAGGTTCAATGATCATTGAAGAATGAACAATAAAGAATGAACAAGGATCAATTATCAGTGAACTATGAACAATGAAGAATGAACAAGGATCAATGAGCATTGTAGAATGAACGATGAAGAATGAACAAGGATCAATGATCAATAATGAATGAACGATGAAGAATGAACAAGCATCATTGAGCATTGTAGAATGAACGATGTAGAATGAACAAGGAGCAATGATTATTGAAGAATGAACGATGAAGAATGAACAAGGATCAATGATCATTGAAAAATGAACAACGAAGAATGAACAAGGTTCAATGATCATTGAAGAATGAACGATAAAGAGTGAACAAGGATCAATTATCAATGAACAATGAACGATGAAAAATGAACAAGGATCAATGAGCATTGTAGAATGAACGATGAAGAATGAACAAGGATCAATGATCATTGAAGAATGAACGATGAAGAATGAACAAGGATCAATGATCAATAATGAATGAACAATGAAGAATGAACAAGGATCAATGAGCATTGAAGAATGAATGATGAAGAATGAACATGGAGCAATGATCAATAATGAATGAATGATGAAGAATGAACAAGGATCAATGATCATTGATGAATGAACGATGAAGAATGAACAAGGATCAATGATCATTGAAGAATGAACGACGAAGAATGAACAAGGTTCAATGATCATTGAATAATGAACGATTAAGAATGAAAAAGGATCAATTATCAATGAACAATGAACGATGAAGAATGAACAAGGATCAATGAGCATTGTAGAATGAACGATGAAGAATGAACAAGGATCAATGATCAATAATAAATGAACGATGAAGAAGGAACAAGGATCATTGAGCATTGTAGAATGAACGATGCAGAATGAACAAGGATCAATGATTATTGAAGAATGAACGATGAAGAATGAACAAGGATCAATGATCATTGAAGAATGAACGACGAAGAATGAACAAGGTTCAATGATCATTGAAGAATGAACGATAAAGAGTGAACAAGGATCAATTATCAATGAACAATGAACGATGAAAAATGAACAAGGATCAATGAGCATTGTAGAACGAACGATGAAGAATGAACAAGGATCAATGATCATTGAAGAATGAACGATGAAGAATGAACAAGGATCAATGAGCATTGTAGAATGAACGATGAAGAATGAACAAGGAGCAATGATCATTGTAGAATGAACGATGAAGAATGAACAAGGATCAAGGATCAATAATGAATGAATGATGAAGAATGAACAAGGATAATAGCATTGTAGAATGAACGATGTAGAATGAACAAGGATCAATGATTATTGAAGAATGAACGATGAAGAATGAACAAGGATCAATGATCATTGAAGAATGAACGATGAAAAATGAACAAGGATCAATGATCATTGAAGAATGAACGACGAAGAATGAACAAGGTTCAATGATCATTGAAGAATGAACAATAAAGAATGAACAAGGATCAATTATCAATGAACAATGAACAATGAAGAATGAACAAGGATCAATGATTATTGAAGAATGAACGATGAAGAATGAACAAGGATCAATGATCAATGAATAATGAACGATGAAGAATGAACAAGGATCAATGAGCATTATAGAATGAAAGATGAAAAATGAATAAGAATCAAAGATCAATAATGAATGAACGATGAAGAATGAACATGGATCAACGAGCATTGTAGAACGAACGATGAAGAATGAACAAGGATCAATGATCATTGAAGAATGAACGATGAAGAATGAACAAGGATCAATGATCATTGAAGAATGAACGACGAAGAATGAACAAGGTTCAATGATCATTGAAGAATGAACAATAAAGAATGAACAAGGATCAATGAGCATTGTAGAATGAACGATGAAGAATGAACATGGATCAAAGAGCATTGTAGAATGAACGATGAAGAATGAACAAGGAGCAATGATCATTGTAGAATGAACGATGAAGAATGAACAAGGATCAATGATCAATAATGAATGAATGATGAAGAATGAACAAGGATCATTGAGCATTGTAGAATGAACGATGTAGAATGAACAAGGATCAATGATTATTGAAGAATGAACGATGAAGAATGAACAAGGATCAATGATCAATGAACAATGAACGATGAATAATGAACAAGGATCAATGAGCATTATAGAATGAATGATGAAAAATGAATAAGAATCAAAGATCAATAATGAATGAACGATGAAGAATGAACATGGATCAATGAGCATTGTAGAACGAACGATGAAGAATGAACAAGGATCAATGATCATTGAAGAATGAACGATGAAGAATGAACAAGGATCAATGAGCATTGTAGAATGAACGATGAAAAATGAATAAGAATCAATGATCAATAATGAATGAACGATGAAGAAGGAACATGGATCAATGAGCATTGTAGAATGAACGATGAAGAATGAACAAGGAGCAATGATCATTGTAGAATGAACGATGAAGAATGAACAAGGATCAATGATCAATGATAAATGAACAAGGATCAATGAGCATTGTAGAATGAACGATGAAGAATGAACAAGGATCAATGATCAATAATGAATGAATGATGAAGAATGAACAAGGATCAATGATCATTGAAGAATGAACGATGAAGAATGAACAAGGATCAATGAGCATTGTAGAATGAACGATGAAGAATGAACAAGGATCAATGATCAATAATGAATGAACGATGAAGAATGAACATGGATCAATGAGCATTGCAGAATGAACGATGAAAAATGAATAAGAATCAATGATCAATAATGAATGAACGATGAAGAATGAACATGGATCAATGAGCATTGTAGAATGAACGATGAAGAATGAACAAGGAGCAATAATCATTGTAGAATGAACGATGAAGAATGAACAAGGATCAATGATCAATAATGAATGAACAAGGATCAATGATCATTGAAGAATGAACGACGAAGAATGAACAAGGTTCAATGATCATTGAAGAATGAACGATAAAGAGTGAACAAGGATCAATTATCAATGAACAATGAACGATGAAAAATGAACAAGGATCAATGAGCATTGTAGAACGAACGATGAAGAATGAACAAGGATCAATGATCATTGAAGAATGAACGATGAAGAATGAACAAGGATCAATGAGCATTGTAGAATGAACGATGAAGAATGAACAAGGAGCAATGATCATTGTAGAATGAACGATGAAGAATGAACAAGGATCAATGATCAATAATGAATGAATGATGAAGAATGAACAAGGATCATTGAGCATTGTAGAATGAACGATGTAGAATGAACAAGGATCAATGATTATTGAAGAATGAACGATGAAGAATGAACAAGGATCAATGATCATTGAAGAATGAACGATGAAAAATGAACAAGGATCAATGATCATTGAAGAATGAACGACGAAGAATGAACAAGGTTCAATGATCATTGAATAATGAACGATTAAGAATGAACAAGGATCAATGATCAATGAACAATGAACGATGAATAATGAACAAGGATCAATGAGCATTATAGAATGAATGATGAAAAATGAATAAGAATCAAAGATCAATAATGAATGAACGATGAAGAATGAACATGGATCAATGAGCATTGTAGAACGAACGATGAAGAATGAACAAGGATCAATGATCATTGAAGAATGAACGATGAAGAATGAACAAGGATCAATGAGCATTGTAGAATGAACGATGAAAAATGAATAAGAATCAATGATCAATAATGAATGAACGATGAAGAAGGAACATGGATCAATGAGCATTGTAGAATGAACGATGAAGAATGAACAAGGAGCAATGATCATTGTAGAATGAACGATGAAGAATGAACAAGGATCAATGATCAATGATAAATGAACAAGGATCAATGAGCATTGTAGAATGAACGATGAAGAATGAACAAGGATCAATGATCAATAATGAATGAATGATGAAGAATGAACAAGGATCAATGATCATTGAAGAATGAACGATGAAGAATGAACAAGGATCAATGAGCATTGTAGAATGAACGATGAAGAATGAACAAGGATCAATGATCAATAATGAATGAACGATGAAGAATGAACATGGATCAATGAGCATTGCAGAATGAACGATGAAAAATGAATAAGAATCAATGATCAATAATGAATGAACGATGAAGAATGAACATGGATCAATGAGCATTGTAGAATGAACGATGAAGAATGAACAAGGAGCAATAATCATTGTAGAATGAACGATGAAGAATGAACAAGGATCAATGATCAATAATGAATGAACAAGGATCAATGATCATTGAAGAATGAACGACGAAGAATGAACAAGGTTCAATGATCATTGAAGAATGAACGATAAAGAGTGAACAAGGATCAATTATCAATGAACAATGAACGATGAAAAATGAACAAGGATCAATGAGCATTGTAGAACGAACGATGAAGAATGAACAAGGATCAATGATCATTGAAGAATGAACGATGAAGAATGAACAAGGATCAATGAGCATTGTAGAATGAACGATGAAGAATGAACAAGGAGCAATGATCATTGTAGAATGAACGATGAAGAATGAACAAGGATCAATGATCAATAATGAATGAATGATGAAGAATGAACAAGGATCATTGAGCATTGTAGAATGAACGATGTAGAATGAACAAGGATCAATGATTATTGAAGAATGAACGATGAAGAATGAACAAGGATCAATGATCATTGAAGAATGAACGATGAAAAATGAACAAGGATCAATGATCATTGAAGAATGAACGACGAAGAATGAACAAGGTTCAATGATCATTGAAGAATGAACAATAAAGAATGAACAAGGATCAATTATCAATGAACAATGAACAATGAAGAATGAACAAGGATCAATGATTATTGAAGAATGAACGATGAAGAATGAACAAGGATCAATGATCAATGAACAATGAACGATGAAGAATGAACAAGGATCAATGAGCATTATAGAATGAACGATGAAAAATGAATAAGAATCAAAGATCAATAATGAATCAACGATGAAGAATGAACATGGATCAACGAGCATTGTAGAACGAACGATGAAGAATGAACAAGGATCATTGAGCATTGTAGAACGAACGATGAAGAATGAACAAGGATCAATGATCATTGAAGAATGAACGATGAAGAATGAACAAGGATCAATGATCATTGAAGAATGAACGACGAAGAATGAACAAGGTTCAATGATCATTGAAGAATGAACAATAAAGAATGAACAAGGATCAATTATCAATGAACAATGAACAATGAAGAATGAACAAGGATCAATGAGCATTGTAGAATGAACGATGAAGAATGAACAAGGATCAATGATCAATAATGAATGAACGATGAAGAATGAACAAGCATCATTGAGCATTGTAGAATGAACGATGTAGAATGAACAAGGAGCAATGATTATTGAAGAATGAACGATGAAGAATGAACAAGGATCAATGATCATTGAAAAATGAACAACGAAGAATGAACAAGGTTCAATGATCATTGAAGAATGAACGATAAAGAGTGAACAAGGATCAATTATCAATGAACAATGAACGATGAAAAATGAACAAGGATCAATGAGCATTGTAGAATGAACGATGAAGAATGAACAAGGATCAATGATCATTGAAGAATGAACGATGAAGAATGAACAAGGATCAATGATCAATAATGAATGAACAATGAAGAATGAACAAGGATCAATGAGCATTGAAGAATGAATGATGAAGAATGAACATGGAGCAATGATCAATAATGAATGAATGATGAAGAATGAACAAGGATCAATGATCATTGATGAATGAACGATGAAGAATGAACAAGGATCAATGATCATTGAAGAATGAACGACGAAGAATGAACAAGGTTCAATGATCATTGAATAATGAACGATTAAGAATGAAAAAGGATCAATTATCAATGAACAATGAACGATGAAGAATGAACAAGGATCAATGAGCATTGTAGAATGAACGATGAAGAATGAACAAGGATCAATGATCAATAATAAATGAACGATGAAGAAGGAACAAGGATCATTGAGCATTGTAGAATGAACGATGCAGAATGAACAAGGATCAATGATTATTGAAGAATGAACGATGAAGAATGAACAAGGATCAATGATCATTGAAGAATGAACGACGAAGAATGAACAAGGTTCAATGATCATTGAAGAATGAACGATAAAGAGTGAACAAGGATCAATTATCAATGAACAATGAACGATGAAAAATGAACAAGGATCAATGAGCATTGTAGAACGAACGATGAAGAATGAACAAGGATCAATGATCATTGAAGAATGAACGATGAAGAATGAACAAGGATCAATGAGCATTGTAGAATGAACGATGAAGAATGAACAAGGAGCAATGATCATTGTAGAATGAACGATGAAGAATGAACAAGGATCAAGGATCAATAATGAATGAATGATGAAGAATGAACAAGGATCATTGAGCATTGTAGAATGAACGATGTAGAATGAACAAGGATCAATGATTATTGAAGAATGAACGATGAAGAATGAACAAGGATCAATGATCATTGAAGAATGAACGATGAAAAATGAACAAGGATCAATGATCATTGAAGAATGAACGACGAAGAATGAACAAGGTTCAATGATCATTGAAGAATGAACAATAAAGAATGAACAAGGATCAATAATCAATGAACAATGAACAATGAAGAATGAACAAGGATCAATGATTATTGAAGAATGAACGATGAAGAATGAACAAGGATCAATGATCAATGAACAATGAACGATGAAGAATGAACAAGGATCAATGAGCATTATAGAATGAAAGATGAAAAATGAATAAGAATCAAAGATCAATAATGAATGAACGATGAAGAATGAACATGGATCAACGAGCATTGTAGAACGAACGATGAAGAATGAACAAGGATCAATGATCATTGAAGAATGAACGATGAAGAATGAACAAGGATCAATGATCATTGAAGAATGAACGACGAAGAATGAACAAGGTTCAATGATCATTGAAGAATGAACAATAAAGAATGAACAAGGATCAATGAGCATTGTAGAATGAACGATGAAGAATGAACATGGATCAAAGAGCATTGTAGAATGAACGATGAAGAATGAACAAGGAGCAATGATCATTGTAGAATGAACGATGAAGAATGAACAAGGATCAATGATCAATAATCAATGAATGATGAAGAATGAACAAGGATCATTGAGCATTGTAGAATGAACGATGTAGAATGAACAAGGATCAATGATTATTGAAGAATGAACGATGAAGAATGAACAAGGATCAATGATCAATGAACAATGAACGATGAAGAATGAACAAGGATCAATGAGCATTATAGAATGAATGATGAAAAATGAATAAGAATCAAAGATCAATAATGAATGAACGATGAAGAATGAACATGGATCAATGAGCATTGTAGAACGAACGATGAAGAATGAACAAGGATCAATGATCATTGAAGAATGAACGATGAAGAATGAACAAGGATCAATGAGCATTGTAGAATGAACGATGAAAAATGAATAAGAATCAATGATCAATAATGAATGAACGATGAAGAATGAACATGGATCAATGAGCATTGTAGAATGAACGATGAAGAATGAACAAGGAGCAATGATCATTGTAGAATGAACGATGAAGAATGAACAAGGATCAATGATCAATGATAAATGAACAAGGATCAATGAGCATTGTAGAATGAACGATGAAGAATGAACAAGGATCAATGATCAATAATGAATGAATGATGAAGAATGAACAAGGATCAATGATCATTGAAGAATGAACGATGAAGAATGAACAAGGATCAATGATCATTGAAGAATGAACGACGAAGAATGAACAAGGTTCAATGATCATTGAAGAATGAACAATAAAGAATGAACAAGGATCAATGAGCATTGTAGAATGAACGATGAAGAATGAACATGGATCAATGAGCATTGTAGAATGAACGATGAAGAATGAACAAGGAGCAATGATCATTGTAGAATGAACGATGAAGAATGAACAAGGATCAATGATCAATAACGAATGAATGATGAAGAAAGAACAAGGATCATTGAGCATTGTAGAATGAACGATGTAGAATGAACAAGGATCAATGATTATTAAAGAATGAACGATGAAGAATGAACAAGGATCAATGATCAATGAACAATGAACGATGAAGAATGAACAAGGATCAATGAGCATTATAGAATGAATGATGAAAAATGAATAAGAATCAAAGATCAATAATGAATGAACGATGAAGAATGAACATGGATCAATGAGCATTGTAGAACGAACGATGAAGAATGAACAAGGATCAATGATCATTGAAGAATGAACGATGAAGAATGAACAAGGATCAATGAGCATTGTAGAATGAACGATGAAAAATGAATAAGAATCAATGATCAATAATGAATGAACGATGAAGAATGAACATGGATCAATGAGCATTGTAGAATGAACGATGAAGAATGAACAAGGAGCAATAATCATTGTAGAATGAACGATGAAGAATGAACAAGGATCAATGATCAATAATGAATGAACAAGGATCAATGAGCATTGTAGAATGAACGATGAAGAATGAACAAGGAGCAATGATCAATAATGAATGAATGATGAAGAATGAACAAGGATCAATGATCATTGAAGAATGAACGATGAAGAATGAACAAGGATCAATGATCATTGAAGAATGAACGACGAAGAATGAACAAGGTTCAATGATCATTGAAGAATGAACAATAAAGAATGAACAAGGATCAATTATCAATGAACAATGAACAATGAAGAATGAACAAGGATCAATGAGCATTGTAGAATGAACGATGAAGAATGAACAAGGAGCAATGATCATTGTAGAATGAACGATGAAGAATGAACAAGGATCAATGATCAATAATGAATGAACGATGAAGAATGAACAAGGATCAATGAGCATTGTAGAATGAATGATGAAGAATGAACAAGGATCAATGATCAATAATGAATGAACGATGAAGAATGAACATGGATCAATGAGCATTGCAGAATGAACGATGAAAAATGAATAAGAATCAATGATCAATAATGAATGAACGATGAAGAATGAACATGGATCAATGAGCATTGTAGAATGAACGATGAAGAATGAACAAGGAGCAATAATCATTGTAGAATGAACGATGAAGAATGAACAAGGATCAATGATCAATAATGAATGAACAAGGATCAATGAGCATTGTAGAATGAACGATGAAGAATGAACAAGGAGCAATAATCAATAATGAATGAATGATGAAGAATGAACAAGGATCAATGATCATTAAAGAATGAACGATGAAGAATGAACAAGGATCAATGATCATTGAAGAATGAACGACGAAGAATGAACAAGGTTCAATGATCATTGAAGAATAAACAATAAAGAATGAACAAGGATCAATTATCAATGAACAATGAACAATGAAGAATGAACAAGGATCAATGAGCATTGTAGAATGAACGATGAAGAATGAACAAGGATCAATGATGATTGAAGAATGAACGATGAAGAATGAACAAGGATCAATGATCATTGAAGAATGAACGACGAAGAATGAACAAGGTTCAATGATCATTGAAGAATGAACAATAAAGAATGAACAAGGATCAATTATCAATGAACAATGAACAATGAAGAATGAACAAGGATCAATGAGCATTGTAGAATGAACGATGAAGAATGAACAAGGATCAATGATCAATAATGAATGAACGATGAAGAATGAACAAGCATCATTGAGCATTGTAGAATGAACGATGTAGAATGAACAAGGATCAATGATTATTGAAGAATGAACGATGAAGAATGAACAAGGATCAATGATCATTGAAAAATGAACAACGAAGAATGAACAAGGTTCAATGATCATTGAAGAATGAACGATAAAGAGTGAACAAGGATCAATTATCAATGAACAATGAACGATGAAAAATGAACAAGGATCAATGAGCATTGTAGAATGAACGATGAAGAATGAACAAGGATCAATGATCATTGAAGAATGAACGATGAAGAATGAACAAGGATCAATGATCAATAATGAATGAACAAGGATCAATGAGCATTGAAGAATGAATGATGAAGAATGAACATGGAGCAATGATCAATAATGAATGAATGATGAAGAATGAACAAGGATCAATGATCATTGAAGAATGAACGATGAAGAATGAACAAGGATCAATGATCATTGAAGAATGAACGACGAAGAATGAACAAGGTTCAATGATCATTGAATAATGAACGATTAAGAATGAAAAAGGATCAATTATCAATGAACAATGAACGATGAAGAATGAACAAGGATCAATGAGCATTGTAGAATGAACGATGAAGAATGAACAAGGATCAATGATCAATAATAAATGAACGATGAAGAAGGAACAAGGATCATTGAGCATTGTAGAATGAACGATGCAGAATGAACAAGGATCAATGATTATTGAAGAATGAACGATGAAGAATGAACAAGGATCAATGATCATTGAAGAATGAACGACGAAGAATGAACAAGGTTCAATGATCATTGAAGAATGAACGATAAAGAGTGAACAAGGATCAATTATCAATGAACAATGAACGATGAAAAATGAACAAGGATCAATGAGCATTGTAGAACGAACGATGAAGAATGAACAAGGATCAATGATCATTGAAGAATGAACGATGAAGAATGAACAAGGATCAATGAGCATTGTAGAATGAACGATGAAGAATGAACAAGGAGCAATGATCATTGTAGAATGAACGATGAAGAATGAACAAGGATCAATGATCAATAATGAATGAATGATGAAGAATGAACAAGGATCATTGAGCATTGTAGAATGAACGATGTAGAATGAAGAAGGATCAATGATTATTGAAGAATGAACGATGAAGAATGAACAAGGATCAATGATCATTGAAGAATGAACGATGAAAAATGAACAAGGATCAATGATCATTGAAGAATGAACGACGAAGAATGAACAAGGTTCAATGATCATTGAAGAATGAACAATAAAGAATGAACAAGGATCAATTATCAATGAACAATGAACAATGAAGAATGAACAAGGATCAATGATTATTGAAGAATGAACGATGAAGAATGAACAAGGATCAATGATCAATGAACAATGAACGATGAAGAATGAACAAGGATCAATGAGCATTATAGAATGAACGATGAAAAATGAATAAGAATCAAAGATCAATAATGAATCAACGATGAAGAATGAACATGGATCAACGAGCATTGTAGAACGAACGATGAAGAATGAACAAGGATCAATGATCATTGAAGAATGAACGATGAAGAATGAACAAGGATCAATGATCATTGAAGAATGAACGACGAAGAATGAACAAGGTTCAATGATCATTGAAGAATGAACAATAAAGAATGAACAAGGATCAATGAGCATTGTAGAATAAACGATGAAGAATGAACATGGATCAATGAGCATTGTAGAATGAACGATGAAGAATGAACAAGGAGCAATGATCATTGTAGAATGAACGATGAAGAATGAACAAGGATCAATGATCAATAATGAATGAATGATGAAGAATGAACAAGGATCATTGAGCATTGTAGAATGAACGATGTAGAATGAACAAGGATCAATGATTATTGAAGAATGAACGATGAAGAATGAACAAGGATCAATGATCAATGAACAATGAACGATGAAGAATGAACAAGGATCAATGAGCATTATAGAATGAATGATGAAAAATGAATAAGAATCAAAGATCAATAATGAATGAACGATGAAGAATGAACATGGATCAATGAGCATTGTAGAACGAACGATGAAGAATGAACAAGGATCAATGATCATTGAAGAATGAACGATGAAGAATGAACAAGGATCAATGAGCATTGTAGAATGAACGATGAAAAATGAATAAGAATCAATGATCAATAATGAATGAACGATGAAGAATGAACATGGATGAATGAGCATTGTAGAATGAACGATGAAGAATGAACAAGGAGCAATGATCATTGTAGAATGAACGATGAAGAATGAACAAGGATCAATGATCAGTAATAAATGAACAAGGATCAATGAGCATTGTAGAATGAACGATGAAGAATGAACAAGGATCAATGATCAATAATAAATGAACAAGGATCAATGAGCATTGTAGAATGAACGATGAAGAATGAACAAGGAGCAATGATCAATAATGAATGAATGATGAAGAATGAACAAGGATCAATGATCATTGAAGAATGAACGATGAAGAATGAACAAGGATCAATGATCATTGAAGAATGAACGACGAAGAATGAACAAGGTTCAATGATCATTGAAGAATGAACAATAAAGAATGAACAAGGATCAATGAGCATTGTAGAATGAACGATGAAGAATGAACATGGATCAATGAGCATTGTAGAATGAACGATGAAGAATGAACAAGGAGCAATGATCATTGTAGAATGAACGATGAAGAATGAACAAGGATCAATGATCAATAATGAATGAATGATGAAGAAAGAACAAGGATCATTGAGCATTGTAGAATGAACGATGTAGAATGAACAAGGATCAATGATTATTGAAGAATGAACGATGAAGAATGAACAAGGATCAATGATCAATGAACAATGAACGATGAAGAATGAACAAGGATCAATGAGCATTATAGAATGAATGATGAAAAATGAATAAGAATCAAAGATCAATAATGAATGAACGATGAAGAATGAACATGGATCAATGAGCATTGTAGAACGAACGATGAAGAATGAACAAGGATCAATGATCATTGAAGAATGAACGATGAAGAATGAACAAGGATCAATGAGCATTGTAGAATGAACGATGAAAAATGAATAAGAATCAATGATCAATAATGAATGAACGATGAAGAATGAACGTGGATCAATGAGCATTGTAGAATGAACGATGAAGAATGAACAAGGAGCAATAATCATTGTAGAATGAACGATGAAGAATGAACAAGGATCAATGATCAATAATGAATGAACGATGAAGAATGAACAAGGATCAATGAGCATTGTAGAATGAACGATGAAGAATGAACAAGGATCAATGATCAATAATGAATGAACGATGAAGAATGAACATGGATCAATGAGCATTGCAGAATGAACGATGAAAAATGAATAAGAATCAATGATCAATAATGAATGAACGATGAAGAATGAACATGGATCAATGAGCATTGTAGAATGAACGATGAAGAATGAACAAGGAGCAATAATCATTGTAGAATGAACGATGAAGAATGAACAAGGATCAATGATCAATAATGAATGAACAAGGATCAATGAGCATTGTAGAATGAACGATGAAGAATGAACAAGGAGCAATAATCAATAATGAATGAATGATGAAGAATGAACAAGGATCAATGATCATTAAAGAATGAACGATGAAGAATGAACAAGGATCAATGATCATTGAAGAATGAACGACGAAGAATGAACAAGGTTCAATGATCATTGAAGAATAAACAATAAAGAATGAACAAGGATCAATTATCAATGAACAATGAACAATGAAGAATGAACAAGGATCAATGAGCATTGTAGAATGAACGATGAAGAATGAACAAGGATCAATGATGATTGAAGAATGAACGATGAAGAATGAACAAGGATCAATGATCATTGAAGAATGAACGACGAAGAATGAACAAGGTTCAATGATCATTGAAGAATGAACAATAAAGAATGAACAAGGATCAATTATCAATGAACAATGAACAATGAAGAATGAACAAGGATCAATGAGCATTGTAGAATTAACGATGAAGAATGAACAAGGATCAATGATCAATAATGAATGAACGATGAAGAATGAACAAGCATCATTGAGCATTGTAGAATGAACGATGTAGAATGAACAAGGATCAATGATTATTGAAGAATGAACGATGAAGAATGAACAAGGATCAATGATCATTGAAAAATGAACAACGAAGAATGAACAAGGTTCAATGATCATTGAAGAATGAACGATAAAGAGTGAACAAGGATCAATTATCAATGAACAATGAACGATGAAAAATGAACAAGGATCAATGAGCATTGTAGAATGAACGATGAAGAATGAACAAGGATCAATGATCATTGAAGAATGAACGATGAAGAATGAACAAGGATCAATGATCAATAATGAATGAACAAGGATCAATGAGCATTGAAGAATGAATGATGAAGAATGAACATGGAGCAATGATCAATAATGAATGAATGATGAAGAATGAACAAGGATCAATGATCATTGAAGAATGAACGATGAAGAATGAACAAGGATCAATGATCATTGAAGAATGAACGACGAAGAATGAACAAGGTTCAATGATCATTGAATAATGAACGATTAAGAATGAAAAAGGATCAATTATCAATGAACAATGAACGATGAAGAATGAACAAGGATCAATGAGCATTGTAGAATGAACGATGAAGAATGAACAAGGATCAATGATCAATAATAAATGAACGATGAAGAAGGAACAAGGATCATTGAGCATTGTAGAATGAACGATGCAGAATGAACAAGGATCAATGATTATTGAAGAATGAACGATGAAGAATGAACAAGGATCAATGATCATTGAAGAATGAACGACGAAGAATGAACAAGGTTCAATGATCATTGAAGAATGAACGATAAAGAGTGAACAAGGATCAATTATCAATGAACAATGAACGATGAAAAATGAACAAGGATCAATGAGCATTGTAGAACGAACGATGAAGAATTAACAAGGATCAATGATCATTGAAGAATGAACGATGAAGAATGAACAAGGATCAATGAGCATTGTAGAATGAACGATGAAGAATGAACAAGGAGCAATGATCATTGTAGAATGAACGATGAAGAATGAACAAGGATCAATGATCAATAATGAATGAATGATGAAGAATGAACAAGGATCATTGAGCATTGTAGAATGAACGATGTAGAATGAAGAAGGATCAATGATTATTGAAGAATGAACGATGAAGAATGAACAAGGATCAATGATCATTGAAGAATGAACGATGAAAAATGAACAAGGATCAATGATCATTGAAGAATGAACGACGAAGAATGAACAAGGTTCAATGATCATTGAAGAATGAACAATAAAGAATGAACAAGGAACAATTATCAATGAACAATGAACAATGAAGAATGAACAAGGATCAATGATTATTGAAGAATGAACGATGAAGAATAAACAAGGATCAATGATCAATGAACAATGAACGATGAAGAATGAACAAGGATCAATGAGCATTATAGAATGAACGATGAAAAATGAATAAGAATCAAAGATCAATAATGAATCAACGATGAAGAATGAACATGGATCAACGAGCATTGTAGAACGAACGATGAAGAATGAACAAGGATCAATGATCATTGAAGAATGAACGATGAAGAATGAACAAGGATCAATGATCATTGAAGAATGAACGACGAAGAATGAACAAGGTTCAATGATCATTGAAGAATGAACAATAAAGAATGAACAAGGATCAATGAGCATTGTAGAATAAACGATGAAGAATGAACATGGATCAATGAGCATTGTAGAATGAACGATGAAGAATGAACAAGGAGCAATGATCATTGTAGAATGAACGATGAAGAATGAACAAGGATCAATGATCAATAATGAATGAATGATGAAGAATGAACAAGGATCATTGAGCATTGTAGAATGAACGATGTAGAATGAACAAGGATCAATGATTATTGAAGAATGAACGATGAAGAATGAACAAGGATCAATGATCAATGAACAATGAACGATGAAGAATGAACAAGGATCAATGAGCATTATAGAATGAATGATGAAAAATGAATAAGAATCAAAGATCAATAATGAATGAACGATGAAGAATGAACATGGATCAATGAGCATTGTAGAACGAACGATGAAGAATGAACAAGGATCAATGATCATTGAAGAATGAACGATGAAGAATGAACAAGGATCAATGAGCATTGTAGAATGAACGATGAAAAATGAATAAGAATCAATGATCAATAATGAATGAACGATGAAGAATGAACATGGATCAATGAGCATTGTAGAATGAACGATGAAGAATGAACAAGGAGCAATGATCATTGTAGAATGAACGATGAAGAATGAACAAGGATCAATGATCAATAATAAATGAACAAGGATCAATGAGCATTGTAGAATGAACGATGAAGAATGAACAAGGATCAATGATCAATAATAAATGAACAAGGATCAATGAGCATTGTAGAATGAACGATGAAGAATGAACAAGGAGCAATGATCAATAATGAATGAATGATGAAGAATGAACAAGGATCAATGATCATTGAAGAATGAACGATGAAGAATGAACAAGGATCAATGATCATTGAAGAATGAACGACGAAGAATGAACAAGGTTCAATGATCATTGAAGAATGAACAATAAAGAATGAACAAGGATCAATGAGCATTGTAGAATGAACGATGAAGAATGAACATGGATCAATGAGCATTGTAGAATGAACGATGAAGAATGAACAAGGAGCAATGATCAATAATGAATGAATGATGAAGAATGAACAAGGATCAATGATCATTGAAGAATGAACAAGGATCAATCATCATTGAAGAATGAACGACGAAGAATGAACAAGGTTCAATGATCATTGAAGAATGAACAATAAAGAATGAACAAGGATCAATTATCAATGAACAATGAACAATGAAGAATGAACAAGGATCAATGAGCATTGTAGAATGAACGATGAAGAATGAACAAGGATCAATGATCATTGAAGAATGAACGATGAAGAATGAACAAGGATCAATGATCATTGAAGAATGAACGACGAAGAATGAACAAGGTTCAATGATCATTGAAGAATGAACAATAAAGAATGAACAAGGATCAATTATCAATGAACAATGAACAATGAAGAATGAACAAGGATCAATGAGCATTGTAGAATGAACGATGAAGAATGAACAAGGATCAATGATCAATAATGAATGAACGATGAAGAATGAACAAGCATCATTGAGCATTGTAGAATGAACGATGTAGAATGAACAAGGATCAATGATTATTGAAGAATGAACGATGAAGAATGAACAAGGATCAATGATCATTGAAAAATGAACAACGAAGAATGAACAAGGTTCAATGATCATTGAAGAATGAACGATAAAGAGTGAACAAGGATCAATTATCAATGAACAATGAACGATGAAAAATGAACAAGGATCAATGAGCATTGTAGAATGAACGATGAAGAATGAACAAGGATCAATGATCATTGAAGAATGAACGATGAAGAATGAACAAGGATCAATGATCAATAATGAATGAACAATGAAGAATGAACAAGGATCAATGAGCATTGAAGAATGAATGATGAAGAATGAACATGGAGCAATGATCAATAATGAATGAATGATGAAGAATGAACAAGGATCAATGATCATTGATGAATGAACGATGAAGAATGAACAAGGATCAATGATCATTGAAGAATGAACGACGAAGAATGAACAAGGTTCAATGATCATTGAATAATGAACGATTAAGAATGAAAAAGGATCAATTATCAATGAACAATGAACGATGAAGAATGAACAAGGATCAATGAGCATTGTAGAATGAACGATGAAGAATGAACAAGGATCAATGATCAATAATAAATGAACGATGAAGAAGGAACAAGGATCATTGAGCATTGTAGAATGAACGATGCAGAATGAACAAGGATCAATGATCATTGAAGAATGAACGACGAAGAATGAACAAGGTTCAATGATCATTGAAGAATGAACGATAAAGAGTGAACAAGGATCAATTATCAATGAACAATGAACGATGAAAAATGAACAAGGATCAATGAGCATTGTAGAACGAACGATGAAGAATGAACAAGGATCAATGATCATTGAAGAATGAACGATGAAGAATGAACAAGGATCAATGAGCATTGTAGAATGAACGATGAAGAATGAACAAGGAGCAATGATCATTGTAGAATGAACGATGAAGAATGAACAAGGATCAATGATCAATAATGAATGAATGATGAAGAATGAACAAGGATCATTGAGCATTGTAGAATGAACGATGTAGAATGAACAAGGATCAATGATTATTGAAGAATGAACGATGAAGAATGAACAAGGATCAATGATCATTGAAGAATGAACGATGAAAAATGAACAAGGATCAATGATCATTGAAGAATGAACGACGAAGAATGAACAAGGTTCAATGATCATTGAAGAATGAACAATAAAGAATGAACAAGGATCAATTATCAATGAACAATGAACAATGAAGAATGAACAAGGATCAATGATTATTGAAGAATGAACGATGAAGAATGAACAAGGATCAATGATCAATGAACAATGAACGATGAAGAATGAACAAGGATCAATGAGCATTATAGAATGAACGATGAAAAATGAATAAGAATCAAAGATCAATAATGAATCAACGATGAAGAATGAACATGGATCAACGAGCATTGTAGAACGAACGATGAAGAATGAACAAGGATCAATGATCATTGAAGAATGAACGATGAAGAATGAACAAGGATCAATGATCATTGAAGAATGAACGACGAAGAATGAACAAGGTTCAATGATCATTGAAGAATGAACAATAAAGAATGAACAAGGATCAATGAGCATTGTAGAATAAACGATGAAGAATGAACATGGATCAATGAGCATTGTAGAATGAACGATGAAGAATGAACAAGGAGCAATGATCATTGTAGAATGAACGATGAAGAATGAACAAGGATCAATGATCAATAATGAATGAATAATGAAGAATGAACAAGGATCATTGAGCATTGTAGAATGAACGAAGTAGAATGAACAAGGATCAATGATTATTGAAGAATGAACGATGAAGAATGAACAAGGATCAATGATCAATGAACAATGAACGATGAAGAATGAACAAGGATCAATGAGCATTATAGAATGAATGATGAAAAATGAATAAGAATCAAAGATCAATAATGAATGAACGATGAAGAATGAACATGGATCAATGAGCATTGTAGAACGAACGATGAAGAATGAACAAGGATCAATGATCATTGAAGAATGAACGATGAAGAATGAACAAGGATCAATGAGCATTGTAGAATGAACGATGAAAAATGAATAAGAATCAATGATCAATAATGAATGAACGATGAAGAATGAACATGGATCAATGAGCATTGTAGAATGAACGATGAAGAATGAACAAGGAGCAATGATCATTGTAGAATGAACGATGAAGAATGAACAAGGATCAATGATCAATAATAAATGAACAAGGATCAATGAGCATTGTAGAATGAACGATGAAGAATGAACAAGGATCAATGATCAATAATAAATGAACAAGGATCAATGAGCATTGTAGAATGAACGATGAAGAATGAACAAGGAGCAATGATCAATAATGAATGAATGATGAAGAATGAACAAGGATCAATGATCATTGAAGAATGAACGATGAAGAATGAACAAGGATCAATGATCATTGAAGAATGAACGACGAAGAATGAACAAGGTTCAATGATCATTGAAGAATGAACAATAAAGAATGAACAAGGATCAACGAGCATTGTAGAATGAACGATGAAGAATGAACATGGATCAATGAGCATTGTAGAATGAACGATGAAGAATGAACAAGGAGCAATGATCATTGTAGAATGAACGATGAAGAATGAACAAGGATCAATGATCAATAATGAATGAATGATGAAGAAAGAACAAGGATCATTGAGCATTGTAGAATGAACGATGTAGAATGAACAAGGATCAATGATTATTGAAGAATGAACGATGAAGAATGAACAAGGATCAATGATCAATGAACAATGAACGATGAAGAATGAACAAGGATCAATGAGCATTATAGAATGAATGATGAAAAATGAATAAGAATCAAAGATCAATAATGAATGAACGATGAAGAATGAACATGGATCAATGAGCATTGTAGAACGAACGATGAAGAATGAACAAGGATCAATGACCATTGAAGAATGAACGATGAAGAATGAACAAGGATCAATGAGCATTGTAGAATGAACGATGAAAAATGAATAAGAATCAATGATCAATAATGAATGAACGATGAAGAATGAACGTGGATCAATGAGCATTGTAGAATGAACGATGAAGAATGAACAAGGAGCAATAATCATTGTAGAATGAACGATGAAGAATGAACAAGGATCAATGATCAATAATGAATGAACAAGGATCAAAGAGCATTGTAGAATGAACGATGAAGAATGAACAAGGAGCAATGATCAATAATGAATGAATGATGAAGAATGAACAAGGATCAATGATCATTGAAGAATGAACAAGGATCAATGATCATTGAAGAATGAACGACGAAGAATGAACAAGGTTCAATGATCATTGAAGAATGAACAATAAAGAATGAACAAGGATCAATTATCAATGAACAATGAACAATGAAGAATGAACAAGGATCAATGAGCATTGTAGAATGAACGATGAAGAATGAACAAGGAGCAATGATCATTGTAGAATGAACGATGAAGAATGAACAAGGATCAATGATCAATAATGAATGAACGATGAAGAATGAACAAGGATCAATGAGCATTGTAGAATGAACAAGGATCAATGATCAATAATGAATGAACGATGAAGAATGAACATGGATCAATGAGCATTGCAGAATGAACGATGAAAAATGAATAAGAATCAATGATCAATAATGAATGAACGATGAAGAATGAACATGGATCAATGAGCATTGTAGAATGAACGATGAAGAATGAACAAGGAGCAATAATCATTGTAGAATGAACGATGAAGAATGAACAAGGATCAATGATCAATAATGAATGAACAAGGATCAATGATCATTGAAGAATGAACGACGAAGAATGAACAAGGTTCAATGATCATTGAAGAATGAACGATAAAGAGTGAACAAGGATCAATTATCAATGAACAATGAACGATGAAAAATGAACAAGGATCAATGAGCATTGTAGAACGAACGATGAAGAATGAACAAGGATCAATGATCATTGAAGAATGAACGATGAAGAATGAACAAGGATCAATGAGCATTGTAGAATGAACGATGAAGAATGAACAAGGAGCAATGATCATTGTAGAATGAACGATGAAGAATGAACAAGGATCAATGATCAATAATGAATGAATGATGAAGAATGAACAAGGATCATTGAGCATTGTAGAATGAACGATGTAGAATGAACAAGGATCAATGATTATTGAAGAATGAACGATGAAGAATGAACAAGGATCAATGATCATTGAAGAATGAACGATGAAAAATGAACAAGGATCAATGATCATTGAAGAATGAACGACGAAGAATGAACAAGATTCAATGATCATTGAAGAATGAACAATAAAGAATGAACAAGGATCAATTATCAATGAACAATGAACAATGAAGAATGAACAAGGATCAATGATTATTGAAGAATGAACGATGAAGAATGAACAAGGATCAATGATCAATGAACAATGAACGATGAAGAATGAACAAGGATCAATGAGCATTATAGAATGAACGATGAAAAATGAATAAGAATCAAAGATCAATAATGAATCAACGATGAAGAATGAACATGGATCAACGAGCATTGTAGAACGAACGATGAAGAATGAACAAGGATCAATGATCATTGAAGAATGAACGATGAAGAATGAACAAGGATCAATGATCATTGAAGAATGAACGACGAAGAATGAACAAGGTTCAATGATCATTGAAGAATGAACAATAAAGAATGAACAAGGATCAATGAGCATTGTAGAATAAACGATGAAGAATGAACATGGATCAATGAGCATTGTAGAATGAACGATGAAGAATGAACAAGGAGCAATGATCATTGTAGAATGAACGATGAAGAATGAACAAGGATCAATGATCAATAATGAATGAATGATGAAGAATGAACAAGGATCATTGAGCATTGTAGAATGAACGATGTAGAATGAACAAGGATCAATGATTATTGAAGAATGAACGATGAAGAATGAACAAGGATCAATGATCAATGAACAATGAACGATGAAGAATGAACAAGGATCAATGAGCATTATAGAATGAATGATGAAAAATGAATAAGAATCAAAGATCAATAATGAATGAACGATGAAGAATGAACATGGATCAATGAGCATTGTAGAACGAACGATGAAGAATGAACAAGGATCAATGATCATTGAAGAATGAACGATGAAGAATGAACAAGGATCAATGAGCATTGTAGAATGAACGATGAAAAATGAATAAGAATCAATGATCAATAATGAATGAACGATGAAGAATGAACATGGATCAATGAGCATTGTAGAATGAACGATGAAGAATGAACAAGGAGCAATGATCATTGTAGAATGAACGATGAAGAATGAACAAGGATCAATGATCAATAATAAATGAACAAGGATCAATGAGCATTGTAGAATGAACGATGAAGAATGAACAAGGATCAATGATCAATAATAAATGAACAAGGATCAATGAGCATTGTAGAATGAACGATGAAGAATGAACAAGGAGCAATGATCAATAATGAATGAATGATGAAGAATGAACAAGGATCAATGATCATTGAAGAATGAACGATGAAGAATGAACAAGGATCAATGATCATTGAAGAATGAACGACGAAGAATGAACAAGGTTCAATGATCATTGAAGAATGAACAATAAAGAATGAACAAGGATCAATGAGCATTGTAGAATGAACGATGAAGAATGAACATGGATCAATGAGCATTGTAGAATGAACGATGAAGAATGAACAAGGAGCAATGATCATTGTAGAATGAACGATGAAGAATGAACAAGGATCAATGATCAATAATGAATGAATGATGAAGAAAGAACAAGGATCATTGAGCATTTTAGAATGAACGATGTAGAATGAACAAGGATCAATGATTATTGAAGAATGAACGATGAAGAATGAACAAGGATCAATGATCAATGAACAATGAACGATGAAGAATGAACAAGGATCAATGATCATTATAGAATGAATGATGAAAAATGAATAAGAATCAAAGATCAATAATGAATGAACGATGAAGAATGAACATGGATCAATGAGCATTGTAGAACGAACGATGAAGAATGAACAAGGATCAATGATCATTGAAGAATGAACGATGAAGAATGAACAAGGATCAATGAGCATTGTAGAATGAACGATGAAAAATGAATAAGAATCAATGATCAATAATGAATGAACGATGAAGAATGAACGTGGATCAATGAGCATTGTAGAATGAACGATGAAGAATGAACAAGGAGCAATAATCATTGTAGAATGAACGATGAAGAATGAACAAGGATCAATGATCAATAATGAATGAACAAGGATCAATGAGCATTGTAGAATGAACGATGAAGAATGAACAAGGAGCAATGATCAATAATGAATGAATGATGAAGAATGAACAAGGATCAATGATCATTGAAGAATGAACAAGGATCAATGATCATTGAAGAATGAACGACGAAGAATGAACAAGGTTCAATGATCATTGAAGAATGAACAATAAAGAATGAACAAGGATCAATTATCAATGAACAATGAACAATGAAGAATGAACAAGGATCAATGAGCATTGTAGAATGAACGATGAAGAATGAACAAGGAGCAATGATCATTGTAGAATGAACGATGAAGAATGAACAAGGATCAATGATCAATAATGAATGAACGATGAAGAATGAACAAGGATCAATGAGCATTGTAGAATGAACGATGAAGAATGAACAAGGATCAATGATCAATAATGAATGAACGATGAAGAATGAACATGGATCAATGAGCATTGCAGAATGAACGATGAAAAATGAATAAGAATCAATGATCAATAATGAATGAACGATGAAGAATGAACATGGATCAATGAGCATTGTAGAATGAACGATGAAGAATGAACAAGGAGCAATAATCATTGTAGAATGAACGATGAAGAATGAACAAGGATCAATGATCAATAATGAATGAACAAGGATCAATGATCGTTGAAGAATGAACGACGAAGAATGAACAAGGTTCAATGATCATTGAAGAATGAACGATAAAGAGTGAACAAGGATCAATTATCAATGAACAATGAACGATGAAAAATGAACAAGGATCAATGAGCATTGTAGAACGAACGATGAAGAATGAACAAGGATCAATGATCATTGAAGAATGAACGATGAAGAATGAACAAGGATCAATGAGCATTGTAGAATGAACGATGAAGAATGAACAAGGAGCAATGATCATTGTAGAATGAACGATGAAGAATGAACAAGGATCAATGATCAATAATGAATGAATGATGAAGAATGAACAAGGATCATTGAGCATTGTAGAATGAACGATGTAGAATGAACAAGGATCAATGATTATTGAAGAATGAACGATGAAGAATGAACAAGGATCAATGATCATTGAAGAATGAACGATGAAAAATGAACAAGGATCAATGATCATTGAAGAATGAACGACGAAGAATGAACAAGGTTCAATGATCATTGAAGAATGAACAATAAAGAATGAACAAGGATCAATTATCAATGAACAATGAACAATGAAGAATGAACAAGGATCAATGATTATTGAAGAATGAACGATGAAGAATGAACAAGGATCAATGATCAATGAACAATGAACGATGAAGAATGAACAAGGATCAATGAGCATTATAGAATGAACGATGAAAAATGAATAAGAATCAAAGATCAATAATGAATCAACGATGAAGAATGAACATGGATCAACGAGCATTGTAGAACGAACGATGAAGAATGAACAAGGATCAATGATCATTGAAGAATGAACGATGAAGAATGAACAAGGATCAATGATCATTGAAGAATGAACGACGAAGAATGAACAAGGTTCAATGATCATTGAAGAATGAACAATAAAGAATGAACAAGGATCAATGAGCATTGTAGAATAAACGATGAAGAATGAACATGGATCAATAAGCATTGTAGAATGAACGATGAAGAATGAACAAGGAGCAATGATCATTGTAGAATGAACGATGAAGAATGAACAAGGATCAATGATCAATAATGAATGAATAATGAAGAATGAACAAGGATCATTGAGCATTGTAGAATGAACGATGTAGAATGAACAAGGATCAATGATTATTGAAGAATGAACGATGAAGAATGAACAAGGATCAATGATCAATGAACAATGAACGATGAAGAATGAACAAGGATCAATGAGCATTATAGAATGAATGATGAAAAATGAATAAGAATCAAAGATCAATAATGAATGAACGATGAAGAATGAACATGGATCAATGAGCATTGCAGAATGAACGATGAAAAATGAATAAGAATCAATGATCAATAATGAATGAACGATGAAGAATGAACATGGATCAATGAGCATTGTAGAATGAACGATGAAGAATGAACAAGGAGCAATAATCATTGTAGAATGAACGATGAAGAATGAACAAGGATCAATGATCAATAATGAATGAATGATGAAGAATGAACAAGGATCATTGAGCATTGTAGAATGAACGATGTAGAATGAAGAAGGATCAATGATTATTGAAGAATGAACGATGAAGAATGAACAAGGATCAATGATCATTGAAGAATGAACGATGAAAAATGAACAAGGATCAATGATCATTGAAGAATGAACGACGAAGAATGAACAAGGTTCAATGATCATTGAAGAATGAACAATAAAGAATGAACAAGGATCAATTATCAATGAACAATGAACAATGAAGAATGAACAAGGATCAATGATTATTGAAGAATGAACGATGAAGAATGAACAAGGATCAATGATCAATGAACAATGAACGATGAAGAATGAACAAGGATCAATGAGCATTATAGAATGAACGATGAAAAATGAATAAGAATCAAAGATCAATAATGAATCAACGATGAAGAATGAACATGGATCAACGAGCATTGTAGAACGAACGATGAAGAATGAACAAGGATCAATGATCATTGAAGAATGAACGATGAAGAATGAACAAGCATCAATGATCATTGAAGAATGAACGACGAAGAATGAACAAGGTTCAATGATCATTGAAGAATGAACAATAAAGAATGAACAAGGATCAATGAGCATTGTAGAATAAACGATGAAGAATGAACATGGATCAATGAGCATTGTAGAATGAACGATGAAGAATGAACAAGGAGCAATGATCATTGTAGAATGAACGATGAAGAATGAACAAGGATCAATGATCAATAATGAATGAATGATGAAGAATGAACAAGGATCATTGAGCATTGTAGAATGAACGATGTAGAATGAAGAAGGATCAATGATTATTGAAGAATGAACGATGAAGAATGAACAAGGATCAATGATCATTGAAGAATGAACGATGAAAAATGAACAAGGATCAATGATCATTGAAGAATGAACGACGAAGAATGAACAAGGTTCAATGATCATTGAAGAATGAACAATAAAGAATGAACAAGGATCAATTATCAATGAACAATGAACAATGAAGAATGAACAAGGATCAATGATTATTGAAGAATGAACGATGAAGAATGAACAAGGATCAATGATCAATGAACAATGAACGATGAAGAATGAACAAGGATCAATGAGCATTATAGAATGAACGATGAAAAATGAATAAGAATCAAAGATCAATAATGAATCAACGATGAAGAATGAACATGGATCAACGAGCATTGTAGAACGAACGATGAAGAATGAACAAGGATCAATGATCATTGAAGAATGAACGATGAAGAATGAACAAGCATCAATGATCATTGAAGAATGAACAACGAAGAATGAACAAGGTTCAATGATCATTGAAGAATGAACAATAAAGAATGAACAAGGATCAATGAGCATTGTAGAATAAACGATGAAGAATGAACATGGATCAATGAGCATTGTAGAATGAACGATGAAGAATGAACAAGGAGCAATGATCATTGTAGAATGAACGATGAAGAATGAACAAGGATCAATGATCAATAATGAATGAATGATGAAGAATGAACAAGGATCATTGAGCATTGTAGAATGAACGATGTAGAATGAACAAGGATCAATGATTATTGAAGAATGAACGATGAAGAATGAACAAGGATCAATGATCAATGAACAATGAACGATGAAGAATGAACAAGGATCAATGAGCATTATAGAATGAATGATGAAAAATGAATAAGAATCAAAGATCAATAATGAATGAACGATGAAGAATGAACATGGATCAATGAGCATTGCAGAATGAACGATGAAAAATGAATAAGAATCAATGATCAATAATGAATGAACGATGAAGAATGAACATGGATCAATGAGCATTGTAGAATGAACGATGAAGAATGAACAAGGAGCAATAATCATTGTAGAATGAACGATGAAGAATGAACAAGGATCAATGATCAATAATGAATGAATGATGAAGAATGAACAAGGATCATTGAGCATTGTAGAATGAACGATGTAGAATGAACAAGGATCAATGATTATTGAAGAATGAACGATGAAGAATGAACAAGGATCAATGATCATTGAAGAATGAACGATGAAAAATGAACAAGGATCAATGATCATTGAAGAATGAACGACGAAGAATGAACAAGGTTCAATGATCATTGAAGAATGAACAATAAAGAATGAACAAGGATCAATTATCAATGAACAATGAACAATGAAGAATGAACAAGGATCAATGATTATTGAAGAATGAACGATGAAGAATGAACAAGGATCAATGATCAATGAACAATGAACGATGAAGAATGAACAAGGATCAATGAGCATTATAGAATGAACGATGAAAAATGAATAAGAATCAAAGATCAATAATGAATCAACGATGAAGAATGAACATGGATCAACGAGCATTGTAGAACGAACGATGAAGAATGAACAAGGATCAATGATCATTGAAGAATGAACGATGAAGAATGAACAAGGATCAATGATCATTGAAGAATGAACGACGAAGAATGAACAAGGTTCAATGATCATTGAAGAATGAACAATAAAGAATGAACAAGGATCAATGAGCATTGTAGAATAAACGATGAAGAATGAACATGGATCAATGAGCATTGTAGAATGAACGATGAAGAATGAACAAGGAGCAATGATCATTGTAGAATGAACGATGAAGAATGAACAAGGATCAATGATCAATAATGAATGAATGATGAAGAATGAACAAGGATCATTGAGCATTGTAGAATGAACGATGTAGAATGAACAAGGATCAATGATTATTGAAGAATGAACGATGAAGAATGAACAAGGATCAATGATCAATGAACAATGAACGATGAAGAATGAACAAGGATCAATGAGCATTATAGAATGAATGATGAAAAATGAATAAGAATCAAAGATCAATAATGAATGAACGATGAAGAATGAACATGGATCAATGAGCATTGTAGAACGAACGATGAAGAATGAACAAGGATCAATGATCATTGAAGAATGAACGATGAAGAATGAACAAGGATCAATGAGCATTGTAGAATGAACGATGAAAAATGAATAAGAACCAATGATCAATAATGAATGAACGATGAAGAATGAACATGGATGAATGAGCATTGTAGAATGAACGATGAAGAATGAACAAGGAGCAATGATCATTGTAGAATGAACGATGAAGAATGAACAAGGATCAATGATCAATAATAAATGAACAAGGATCAATGAGCATTGTAGAATGAACGATGAAGAATGAACAAGGATCAATGATCAATAATAAATGAACAAGGATCAATGAGCATTGTAGAATGAACGATGAAGAATGAACAAGGAGCAATGATCAATAATGAATGAATGATGAAGAATGAACAAGGATCAATGATCATTGAAGAATGAACAAGGATCAATGATCATTGAAGAATGAACGACGAAGAATGAACAAGGTTCAATGATCATTGAAGAATGAACAATAAAGAATGAACAAGGATCAATTATCAATGAACAATGAACAATGAAGAATGAACAAGGATCAATGAGCATTGTAGAATGAACGATGAAGAATGAACAAGGAGCAATGATCATTGTAGAATGAACGATGAAGAATGAACAAGGATCAATGATCAATAATGAATGAACGATGAAGAATGAACAAGGATCAATGAGCATTGTAGAATGAACGATGAAGAATGAACAAGGATCAATGATCAATAATGAATGAACGATGAAGAATGAACATGGATCAATGAGCATTGCAGAATGAACGATGAAAAATGAATAAGAATCAATGATCAATAATGAATGAACGATGAAGAATGAACATGGATCAATGAGCATTGTAGAATGAACGATGAAGAATGAACAAGGAGCAATAATCATTGTAGAATGAACGATGAAGAATGAACAAGGATCAATGATCAATAATGAATGAACAAGGATCAATGATCGTTGAAGAATGAACGACGAAGAATGAACAAGGTTCAATGATCATTGAAGAATGAACGATAAAGAGTGAACAAGGATCAATTATCAATGAACAATGAACGATGAAAAATGAACAAGGATCAATGAGCATTGTAGAACGAACGATGAAGAATGAACAAGGATCAATGATCATTGAAGAATGAACGATGAAGAATGAACAAGGATCAATGAGCATTGTAGAATGAACGATGAAGAATGAACAAGGAGCAATGATCATTGTAGAATGAACGATGAAGAATGAACAAGGATCAATGATCAATAATGAATGAATGATGAAGAATGAACAAGGATCATTGAGCATTGTAGAATGAACGATGTAGAATGAACAAGGATCAATGATTATTGAAGAATGAACGATGAAGAATGAACAAGGATCAATGATCATTGAAGAATGAACGATGAAAAATGAACAAGGATCAATGATCATTGAAGAATGAACGACGAAGAATGAACAAGGTTCAATGATCATTGAAGAATGAACAATAAAGAATGAACAAGGATCAATTATCAATGAACAATGAACAATGAAGAATGAACAAGGATCAATGATTATTGAAGAATGAACGATGAAGAATGAACAAGGATCAATGATCAATGAACAATGAACGATGAAGAATGAACAAGGATCAATGAGCATTATAGAATGAACGATGAAAAATGAATAAGAATCAAAGATCAATAATGAATCAACGATGAAGAATGAACATGGATCAACGAGCATTGTAGAACGAACGATGAAGAATGAACAAGGATCAATGATCATTGAAGAATGAACGATGAAGAATGAACAAGGATCAATGATCATTGAAGAATGAACGACGAAGAATGAACAAGGTTCAATGATCATTGAAGAATGAACAATAAAGAATGAACAAGGATCAATGAGCATTGTAGAATAAACGATGAAGAATGAACATGGATCAATAAGCATTGTAGAATGAACGATGAAGAATGAACAAGGAGCAATGATCATTGTAGAATGAACGATGAAGAATGAACAAGGATCAATGATCAATAATGAATGAATAATGAAGAATGAACAAGGATCATTGAGCATTGTAGAATGAACGATGTAGAATGAACAAGGATCAATGATTATTGAAGAATGAACGATGAAGAATGAACAAGGATCAATGATCAATGAACAATGAACGATGAAGAATGAACAAGGATCAATGAGCATTATAGAATGAATGATGAAAAATGAATAAGAATCAAAGATCAATAATGAATGAACGATGAAGAATGAATATGGATCAATGAGCATTGCAGAATGAACGATGAAAAATGAATAAGAATCAATGATCAATAATGAATGAACGATGAAGAATGAACATGGATCAATGAGCATTGTAGAATGAACGATGAAGAATGAACAAGGAGCAATAATCATTGTAGAATGAACGATGAAGAATGAACAAGGATCAATGATCAATAATGAATGAATGATGAAGAATGAACAAGGATCATTGAGCATTGTAGAATGAACGATGTAGAATGAAGAAGGATCAATGATTATTGAAGAATGAACGATGAAGAATGAACAAGGATCAATGATCATTGAAGAATGAACGATGAAAAATGAACAAGGATCAATGATCATTGAAGAATGAACGACGAAGAATGAACAAGGTTCAATGATCATTGAAGAATGAACAATAAAGAATGAACAAGGATCAATTATCAATGAACAATGAACAATGAAGAATGAACAAGGATCAATGATTATTGAAGAATGAACGATGAAGAATGAACAAGGATCAATGATCAATGAACAATGAACGATGAAGAATGAACAAGGATCAATGAGCATTATAGAATGAACGATGAAAAATGAATAAGAATCAAAGATCAATAATGAATCAACGATGAAGAATGAACATGGATCAACGAGCATTGTAGAACGAACGATGAAGAATGAACAAGGATCAATGATCATTGAAGAATGAACGATGAAGAATGAACAAGCATCAATGATCATTGAAGAATGAACGACGAAGAATGAACAAGGTTCAATGATCATTGAAGAATGAACAATAAAGAATGAACAAGGATCAATGAGCATTGTAGAATAAACGATGAAGAATGAACATGGATCAATGAGCATTGTAGAATGAACGATGAAGAATGAACAAGGAGCAATGATCATTGTAGAATGAACGATGAAGAATGAACAAGGATCAATGATCAATAATGAATGAATGATGAAGAATGAACAAGGATCATTGAGCATTGTAGAATGAACGATGTAGAATGAACAAGGATCAATGATTATTGAAGAATGAACGATGAAGAATGAACAAGGATCAATGATCAATGAACAATGAACGATGAAGAATGAACAAGGATCAATGAGCATTATAGAATGAATGATGAAAAATGAATAAGAATCAAAGATCAATAATGAATGAACGATGAAGAATGAACATGGATCAATGAGCATTGCAGAATGAACGATGAAAAATGAATAAGAATCAATGATCAATAATGAATGAACGATGAAGAATGAACATGGATCAATGAGCATTGTAGAATGAACGATGAAGAATGAACAAGGAGCAATAATCATTGTAGAATGAACGATGAAGAATGAACAAGGATCAATGATCAATAATGAATGAATGATGAAGAATGAACAAGGATCATTGAGCATTGTAGAATGAACGATGTAGAATGAACAAGGATCAATGATTATTGAAGAATGAACGATGAAGAATGAACAAGGATCAATGATCATTGAAGAATGAACGATGAAAAATGAACAAGGATCAATGATCATTGAAGAATGAACGACGAAGAATGAACAAGGTTCAATGATCATTGAAGAATGAACAATAAAGAATGAACAAGGATCAATTATCAATGAACAATGAACAATGAAGAATGAACAAGGATCAATGATTATTGAAGAATGAACGATGAAGAATGAACAAGGATCAATGATCAATGAACAATGAACGATGAAGAATGAACAAGGATCAATGAGCATTATAGAATGAACGATGAAAAATGAATAAGAATCAAAGATCAATAATGAATCAACGATGAAGAATGAACATGGATCAACGAGCATTGTAGAACGAACGATGAAGAATGAACAAGGATCAATGATCATTGAAGAATGAACGATGAAGAATGAACAAGGATCAATGATCATTGAAGAATGAACGACGAAGAATGAACAAGGTTCAATGATCATTGAAGAATGAACAATAAAGAATGAACAAGGATCAATGAGCATTGTAGAATAAACGATGAAGAATGAACATGGATCAATGAGCATTGTAGAATGAACGATGAAGAATGAACAAGGAGCAATGATCATTGTAGAATGAACGATGAAGAATGAACAAGGATCAATGATCAATAATGAATGAATGATGAAGAATGAACAAGGATCATTGAGCATTGTAGAATGAACGATGTAGAATGAACAAGGATCAATGATTATTGAAGAATGAACGATGAAGAATGAACAAGGATCAATGATCAATGAACAATGAACGATGAAGAATGAACAAGGATCAATGAGCATTATAGAATGAATGATGAAAAATGAATAAGAATCAAAGATCAATAATGAATGAACGATGAAGAATGAACATGGATCAATGAGCATTGTAGAACGAACGATGAAGAATGAACAATGATCAATGATCATTGAAGAATGAACGATGAAGAATGAACAAGGATCAATGAGCATTGTAGAATGAACGATGAAAAATGAATAAGAATCAATGATCAATAATGAATGAACGATGAAGAATGAACATGGATGAATGAGCATTGTAGAATGAACGATGAAGAATGAACAAGGAGCAATGATCATTGTAGAATGAACGATGAAGAATGAACAAGGATCAATGATCAATAATAAATGAACAAGGATCAATGAGCATTGTAGATTGAACGATGAAGAATGAACAAGGATCAATGATCAATAATAAATGAACAAGGATCAATGAGCATTGTAGAATGAACGATGAAGAATGAACAAGGAGCAATGATCAATAATGAATGAATGATGAAGAATGAACAAGGATCAATGATCATTGAAGAATGAACGATGAAGAATGAACAAGGATCAATGATCATTGAAGAATGAACGACGAAGAATGAACAAGGTTCAATGATCATTGAAGAATGAACAATAAAGAATGAACAAGGATCAATGAGCATTGTAGAATGAACGATGAAGAATGAACATGGATCAATGAGCATTGTAGAATGAACGATGAAGAATGAACAAGGAGCAATGATCATTGTAGAATGAACGATGAAGAATGAACAAGGATCAATGATCAATAATGAATGAATGATGAAGAAAAAACAAGGATCATTGAGCATTGTAGAATGAACGATGTAGAATGAACAAGGATCAATGATTATTGAAGAATGAACGATGAAGAATGAACAAGGATCAATGATCAATGAACAATGAACGATGAAGAATGAACGATGAAAAATGAATAAGAATCAATGATCAATAATGAATGAACGATGAAGAATGAACGTGGATCAATGAGCATTGTAGAATGAACGATGAAGAATGAACAAGGAGCAATAATCATTGTAGAATGAACGATGAAGAATGAACAAGGATCAATGATCAATAATGAATGAACAAGGATCAATGAGCATTGTAGAATGAACGATGAAGAATGAACAAGGAGCAATGATCAATAATGAATGAATGATGAAGAATGAACAAGGATCAATGATCATTGAAGAATCAACAAGGATCAATGATCATTGAAGAATGAACGACGAAGAATGAACAAGGTTCAATGATCATTGAAGAATGAACAATAAAGAATGAACAAGGATCAATTATCAATGAACAATGAACAATGAAGAATGAACAAGGATCAATGAGCATTGTAGAATGAACGATGAAGAATGAACAAGGAGCAATGATCATTGTAGAATGAACGATGAAGAATGAACAAGGATCAATGATCAATAATGAATGAACGATGAAGAATGAACAAGGATCAATGAGCATTGTAGAATGAACGATGAAGAATGAACAAGGATCAATGATCAATAATGAATGAACGATGAAGAATGAACATGGATCAATGAGCATTGCAGAATGAACGATGAAAAATGAATAAGAATCAATGATCAATAATGAATGAACGATGAAGAATGAACATGGATCAATGAGCATTGTAGAATGAACGATGAAGAATGAACAAGGAGCAATAATCATTGTAGAATGAACGATGAAGAATGAACAAGGATCAATGATCAATAATGAATGAACAAGGATCAATGAGCATTGTAGAATGAACGATGAAGAATGAACAAGGAGCAATAATCAATAATGAATGAATGATGAAGAATGAACAAGGATCAATGATCATTGAAGAATGAACGATGAAGAATGAACAAGGATCAATGATCATTGAAGAATGAACGACGAAGAATGAACAAGGTTCAATGATCATTGAAGAATGAACAATAAAGAATGAACAAGGATCAATTATCAATGAACAATGAACAATGAAGAATGAACAAGGATCAATGAGCATTGTAGAATGAACGATGAAGAATGAACAAGGATCAATGATAGATAATGAATGAACGATGAAGAATGAACAAGGATCATTGAGCATTGTAGAACGAACGATGAAGAATGAACAAGGATCAATGATCATTGAAGAATGAACGATGAAGAATGAACAAGGATCAATGAGTATTGTAGAATGAACGATGAAAAATGAATAAGAATCAATGATCAATAATGAATGAACGATGAAGAATGAACATGGATCAATGAGCATTGTAGAATGAACGATGAAGAATGAACAAGGAGCAATGATCATTGTAGAATGAACGATGAAGAATGAACAAGGATCAATGATCAATAATGAATGAACAAGGATCAATGAGCATTGTAGAATGAACGATGAAGAATGAACAAGGAGCAATGATCAATAATGAATGAATGATGAAGAATGAACAAGGATCAATGATCATTGAAGAATGAACGATGAAGAATGAACAAGGATCAATGATCATTGAAGAATGAACGACGAAGAATGAACAAGGTTCAATGATCATTAAAGAATGAACAATAAAGAATGAACAAGGATCAATTATCAATGAACAATGAACAATGAAGAATGAACAAGGATCAATGAGCATTGTAGAATGAACGATGAAGAATGAACAAGGATCAATGATCAATAATGAATGAACGATGAAGAATGAATAAGGCTCATTGAGCATTGTAGAATGAACGATGCAGAATGAACAAGGATCAATGATTATTGAAGAATGAACGATGAAGAATGAACAAGGATCAATGATCATTGAAGAATGAACGACGAAGAATGAACAAGGTTCAATGATCATTGAAGAATGAACGATAAAGAGTGAACAAGGATCAATTATCAATGAACAATGAACGATGAAAAATGAACAAGGATCAATGAGCATTGTAGAACGAACGATGAAGAATGAACAAGGATCAATGATCATTGAAGAATGAACGATGAAGAATAAACAAGGATCAATGAGCATTGTAGAACGAACGATGAAGAATGAACAAGGAGCAATGATCATTGTAGAATGAACGATGAAGAATGAACAAGGATCAATGATCAATAATGAATGAATGATGAAGAAAAAACAAGGATCATTGAGCATTGTAGAATGAACGATGTAGAATGAACAAGGATCAATGATTATTGAAGAATGAACGATGAAGAATGAACAAGGATCAATGATCAATGAACAATGAACGATGAAGAATGAACAAGGATCAATGAGCATTATAGAATGAATGATGAAAAATGAATAAGAATCAAAGATCAATAATGAATGAACGATGAAGAATGAACATGGATCAATGAGCATTGTAGAACGAACGATGAAGAATGAACAAGGATCAATGATCATTGAAGAATGAACGATGAAGAATGAACAAGGATCAATGAGCATTGTAGAATGAACGATGAAAAATGAATAAGAATCAATGATCAATAATGAATGAACGATGAAGAATGAACGTGGATCAATGAGCATTGTAGAATGAACGATGAAGAATGAACAAGGAGCAATAATCATTGTAGAATGAACGATGAAGAATGAACAAGGATCAATGATCAATAATGAATGAACAAGGATCAATGAGCATTGTAGAATGAACGATGAAGAATGAACAAGGAGCAATGATCAATAATGAATGAATGATGAAGAATGAACAAGGATCAATGATCATTGAAGAATCAACAAGGATCAATGATCATTGAAGAATGAACGACGAAGAACGAACAAGGTTCAATGATCATTGAAGAATGAACAATAAAGAATGAACAAGGATCAATTATCAATGAACAATGAACAATGAAGAATGAACAAGGATCAATGAGCATTGTAGAATGAACGATGAAGAATGAACAAGGAGCAATGATCATTGTAGAATGAACGATGAAGAATGAACAAGGATCAATGATCAATAATGAATGAACGATGAAGAATGAACAAGGATCAATGATCAATAATGAATGAACGATGAAGAATGAACATGGATCAATGAGCATTGCAGAATGAACGATGAAAAATGAATAAGAATCAATGATCAATAATGAATGAACGATGAAGAATGAACATGGATCAATGAGCATTGTAGAATGAACGATGAAGAATGAACAAGGAGCAATAATCATTGTAGAATGAACGATGAAGAATGAACAAGGATCAATGATCAATAATGAATGAACAAGGATCAATGAGCATTGTAGAATGAACGATGAAGAATGAACAAGGAGCAATAATCAATAATGAATGAATGATGAAGAATGAACAAGGATCAATGATCATTGAAGAATGAACGATGAAGAATGAACAAGGATCAATGATCATTGAAGAATGAACGACGAAGAATGAACAAGGTTCAATGATCATTGAAGAATGAACAATAAAGAATGAACAAGGATCAATTATCAATGAACAATGAACAATGAAGAATGAACAAGGATCAATGAGCATTGTAGAATGAACGATGAAGAATGAACAAGGATCAATGATAGATAATGAATGAACGATGAAGAATGAACAAGGATCATTGAGCATTGTAGAACGAACGATGAAGAATGAACAAGGATCAATGATCATTGAAGAATGAACGATGAAGAATGAACAAGGATCAATGAGTATTGTAGAATGAACGATGAAAAATGAATAAGAATCAATGATCAATAATGAATGAACGATGAAGAATGAACATGGATCAATGAGCATTGTAGAATGAACGATGAAGAATGAACAAGGAGCAATGATCATTGTAGAATGAACGATGAAGAATGAACAAGGATCAATGATCAATAATGAATGAACAAGGATCAATGAGCATTGTAGAATGAACGATGAAGAATGAACAAGGAGCAATGATCAATAATGAATGAATGATGAAGAATGAACAAGGATCAATGATCATTGAAGAATGAACGATGAAGAATGAACAAGGATCAATGATCATTGAAGAATGAACGACGAAGAATGAACAAGGTTCAATGATCATTAAAGAATGAACAATAAAGAATGAACAAGGATCAATTATCAATGAACAATGAACAATGAAGAATGAACAAGGATCAATGAGCATTGTAGAATGAACGATGAAGAATGAACAAGGATCAATGATCAATAATGAATGAACGATGAAGAATGAATAAGGCTCATTGAGCATTGTAGAATGAACGATGCAGAATGAACAAGGATCAATGATTATTGAAGAATGAACGATGAAGAATGAACAAGGATCAATGATCATTGAAGAATGAACGACGAAGAATGAACAAGGTTCAATGATCATTGAAGAATGAACGATAAAGAGTGAACAAGGATCAATTATCAATGAACAATGAACGATGAAAAATGAACAAGGATCAATGAGCATTGTAGAACGAACGATGAAGAATGAACAAGGATCAATGATCATTGAAGAATGAACGATGAAGAATAAACAAGGATCAATGAGCATTGTAGAACGAACGATGAAGAATGAACAAGGAGCAATGATCATTGTAGAATGAACGATGAAGAATGAACAAGGATCAATGATCAATAATGAATGAACGATGAAGAATGAACAAGGATCAATGAGCATTGTAGAATGAACGATGAAGAATGAACAAGTAGCAATGATCAATAATGAATGAATGATGAAGAATGAACAAGGATCAATGATCATTGAAGAATGAACGATGAAAAATGAACAAGGATCAATGATCATTGAAGAATGAACGACGAAGAATGAACAAGGTTCAATGATCATTGAAGAATGAACAATAAAGAATGAACAAGGATCAATTATCAATGAACAATGAACAATGAAGAATGAACAAGGATCAATGAGCATTGTAGAATGAACGATGAAGAATGAACAAGGATCAATGATCAATAATGAATGAACGATGAAGAATGAACAAGGATCATTGAGCATTGTAGAATGAACGATGTAGAATGAACAAGGATCAATGATTATTGAAGAATGAACGATGAAGAATGAACAAGGATCAATGATCATTGAAAAATGAACAACGAAGAATGAACAAGGTTCAATGATCATTGAAGAATGAACGATAAAGAGTGAACAAGGATCAATTATCAATGAACAATGAACGATGAAAAATGAACAAAGATCAATGAGCATTGTAGAATGAACGATGAAGAATGAACAAGGATCAATGATCATTGAAGAATGAACGATGAAGAATGAACAAGGATCAATGAGCATTGAAGAATGAATGATGAAGAATGACAATGGAGCAATGATCAATAATGAATGAATGATGAAGAATGAACAAGGATCAATGATCATTGAAGAATGAACGATGAAGAATGAACAAGGATCAATGATCATTGAAGAATGAACGACGAAGAATGAACAAGGTTCAATGATCATTGAAGAATGAATGATTAAGAATGAACAAGGATCAATTATCAATGAACAATGAACGATGAAGAATGAACAAGGATCAATGAGCATTGTAGAATGAACGATGAAGAATCAACAAGGATCAATGATCAATAATAAATGAACGATGAAGAAGGAACAAGGATCATTGAGCATTGTAGAATGAACGATGCAGAATGAACAAGGATCAATGATTATTGAAGAATGAACGATGAAGAATGAACAAGGATCAATGATCATTGAAGAATGAACGACGAAGAATGAACAAGGTTAATTGATCATTGAAGAATGAACGATAAAGAGTGAACAAGGATCAATTATCAATGAACAATGAACGATGAAAAATGAACAAGGATCAATGAGCATTGTAGAACGAACAATGAAGAATGAACAAGGATCAATGATCATTGAAGAATGAACGATGAAGAATGAACAAGGATCAATGAGCATTGTAGAATGAACGATGAAGAATGAACAAGGAGCAATGATCATTGTAGAATGAACGATGAAGAATGAACAAGGATCAATGATCAATAATGAATGAACGATGAAGAATGAACAAGGATCAATGAGCATTGTAGAATGAACGATGAAGAATGAACATGGAGCAATGATCAATAATGAATGAATGATGAAGAATGAACAAGGATCAATGATCATTGAAGAATGAACGATGAAGAATGAACAAGGATCAATGAGCATTGTAGAATGAACGATGAAAAATGAATAAGAATCAATGATCAATAATGAATGAACGATGAAGAATGAACATGGATCAATGAGCATTGTAGAATGAACGATGAAGAATGAACAAGGAGCAATAATCATTGTAGAATGAACGATGAAGAATGAACAAGGATCAATGATCAATAATGAATGAAGAAGGATCAATGAGCATTGTAGAATGAACGATGAAGAATGAACAAGGAGCAATGATCAATAATGAATGAATGATGAAGAATGAACAAGGATCAATGATCATTGAAGAATGAACGATGAAGAATGAACAAGGATCAATGAGCATTGTAGAATGAACGATGAAAAATGAATAAGAATCAATGATCAATAATGAATGAACGATGAAGAATGAACATGGATCAATGAGCATTGTAGAATGAACGATGAAGAATGAACAAGGAGCAATGATCATTGTAGAATGAACGATGAAGAATGAACAAGGATCAATGATCAATAATAAATGAACTTGTAGAATGAAAGATGAAGAATGAACAAGGAGCAATGATCAATAATGAATGAATGATGAAGAATGAACAAGGATCAATGATCATTGAAGAATGAACGATGAAGAATGAACATGGATCAATGAGCATTGTAGAACGAACGATGAAGAATGAACAAGGATCAATGATCATTGAAGAATGAACGATAAAGAGTGAACAAGGATCAATTATCAATGAACAATGAACGATGAAAAATGAACAAAGATCAATGAGCATTGTAGAATGAACGATGAAGAATGAACAAGGATCAATGATCATTGAAGAATGAACGATGAAGAATGAACAAGGATCAATGAGCATTGAAGAATGAATGATGAAGAATGAACATGGAGCAATGATCAATAATGAATGAATGATGAAGAATGAACAAGGATCAATGATCATTGAAGAATGAACGATGAAGAATGAACAAGGATCAATGATCATTGAAGAATGAACGACGAAGAATGAACAAGGTTCAATGATCATTGAAGAATGAACGATTAAGAATGAACAAGGATCAATTATCAATGAACAATGAACGATGAAGAATGAACAAGGATCAATGAGCATTGTAGAATGAACGATGAAGAATGAACAAGGATCAATGATCAATAATAAATGAACGATGAAGAAGGAACAAGGATCATTGAGCATTGTAGAATGAACGATGCAGAATGAACAAGGATCAATGATTATTGAAGAATGAACGATGAAGAATGAACAAGGATCAATGATCATTGAAGAATGAACGACGAAGAATGAACAAGGTTAATTGATCATTGAAGAATGAACGATAAAGAGTGAACAAGGATCAATTATCAATGAACAATGAACGATGAAAAATGAACAAGGATCAATGAGCATTGTAGAACGAACGATGAAGAATGAACAAGGATCAATGATCATTGAAGAATGAACGATGAAGAATGAACAAGGATCAATGAGCATTGTAGAATGAACGATGAAGAATGAACAAGGAGCAATGATCATTGTAGAATGAACGATGAAGAATGAACAAGGATCAATGATCAATAATGAATGAACGATGAAGAATGAACAAGGATCAATGAGCATTGTAGAATGAACGATGAAGAATGAACATGGAGCAATGATCAATAATGAATGAATGATGAAGAATGAACAAGGATCAATGATCATTGAAGAATGAACGATGAAGAATGAACAAGGATCAATGAGCATTGTAGAATGAACGATGAAAAATGAATAAGAATCAATGATCAATAATGAATGAACGATGAAGAATGAACATGGATCAATGAGCATTGTAGAATGAACGATGAAGAATGAACAAGGAGCAATAATCATTGTAGAATGAACGATGAAGAATGAACAAGGATCAATGATCAATAATGAATGAAGAAGGATCAATGAGCATTGTAGAATGAACGATGAAGAATGAACAAGGAGCAATGATCAATAATGAATGAATGATGAAGAATGAACAAGGATCAATGATCATTGAAGAATGAACGATGAAGAATGAACAAGGATCAATGAGCATTGTAGAATGAACGATGAAAAATGAATAAGAATCAATGATCAATAATGAATGAACGATGAAGAATGAACATGGATCAATGAGCATTGTAGAATGAACGATGAAGAATGAACAAGGAGCAATGATCATTGTAGAATGAACGATGAAGAATGAACAAGGATCAATGATCAATAATAAATGAACTTGTAGAATGAAAGATGAAGAATGAACAAGGAGCAATGATCAATAATGAATGAATGATGAAGAATGAACAAGGATCAATGATCATTGAAGAATGAACGATGAAGAATGAACATGGATCAATGAGCATTGTAGAACGAACGATGAAGAATGAACAAGGATCAATGATCATTGAAGAATGAACGATGAAGAATGAACAAGGATCAATGAACATTGTAGAATGAAAGATGAAAAATGAATAAGAATCAATGATCAATAATGAATGAACGATGAAGAATGAACACGGATCAATGAGCATTGTAGAATGAACGATGAAGAATGAACAAGGAGCAATAATCATTGTAGAATGAACGATGAAGAATGAACAAGGATCAATGATCAATAATGAATGAACAAGGATCAATGAGCATTGTAGAATGAACGATGAAGAATGAACAAGGAGCAATGATCAATAATGAATGAATGATGAAGAATGAACAAGGATCAATGATCATTGAAGAATGAACGATGAAGAATGAACAAGGATCAATAATCATTGAAGAATGAACGACGAAGAATGAACAAGGTTCAATGATCAATAATGAATGAACGATGAAGAATGAACATGGATCAATGAGCATTGTAGAATGAACGATGAAGAATGAACAAGGAGCAATGATCATTGTAGAATGAACGATGAAAAATGAACAAGGATCAATGATCAATAATAAATGAACAAGGGTCAATGAGCATTGTAGAATGAAAGATGAAGAATGAACGAGGAGCAATGATCAATAATGAATGAATGATGAAGAATGAACAAGGATCAATGATCATTGAAGAATGAACGATGAAGAATGAACAAGGATCAATGATCATTGAAGAATGAACGACGAAGAATGAACAAGGTTCAATGATCATTGAAGAATGAACAATAAAGAATGAACAAGGATCAATGAGCATTGTAGAATGAACGATGAAGAATGAACATGGATCAATGAGCATTGTAGAATGAACGATGAAGAATGAACAAGGAGCAATGATCATTGTAGAATGAACGATGAAGAATGAACAAGGATCAATGATCAATAATGAATGAACGATGAAGAATGAACAAGGATCATTGAGCATTGTAGAATGAACGATGTAGAATGAACAAGGATCAATGATTATTGAAGAATGAACGATGAAGAATGAACAAGGATCAATGATCAATGAACAATGAACGATGAAGAATGAACAAGGATCAATGAGCATTATAGAATGAACGATGAAAAATGAATAAGAATCAAAGATCAATAATGAATGAACGATGAAGAATGAACATGGATCAATGAGCATTGTAGAACGAACGATGAAGAATGAACAAGGATCAATGATCATTGAAGAATGAACGATGAAGAATGAACAAGGATCAATGAGCATTGTAGAATGAACGATGAAAAATGAATAAGAATCAATGATCAATAATGAATGAACGATGAAGAATGAACATGGATCAATGAGCATTGTAGAATGAACGATGAAGAATGAACAAGGAGCAATAATCATTGTAGAATGAACGATGAAGAATGAACAAGGATCAATGATCAATAATGAATGAACAAGGATCAATGAGCATTGTAGAATGAACGATGAAGAATGAACAAGGAGCAATGATCAATAATGAATGAATGATGAAGAATGAACAAGGATCAATGATCATTGAAGAATGAACGATGAAGAATGAACAAGGATCAATGATCATTGAAGAATGAACGACGAAGAATGAACAAGGTTCAATGATCATTGAATAATGAACGATTAAGAATGAACAAGGATCAATTATCAATGAACAATGAACGATGAAGAATGAACAAGGATCAATGAGCATTGTAGAATGAACGATGAAGAATGAACAAGGATCAATGATCAATAATAAATGAACGATGAAGAAGGAACAAGGATCATTGAGCATTGTAGAATGAACGATGCAGAATGAACAAGGATCAATGATTATTGAAGAATGAACGATGAAGAATGAACAAGGATCAATGATCATTGAAGAATGATCGACGAAGAATGAACAAGGTTCAATGATCATTGAAGAATGAACGATAAAGAGTGAACAAGGATCAATTATCAATGAACAATGAACGATGAAAAATGAACAAGGATCAATGAGCATTGTAGAACGAACGATGAAGAATGAACAAGGATCAATGATCATTGAAGAATGAACGATGAAAAATGAACAAGGATCAATGAGCATTGTAGAATGAACGATGAAGAATGAACAAGGAGCAATTATCATTGTAGAATGAACGATGAAGAATGAACAAGGATCAATGATCAATAATGAATGAACAATGAAGAATGAACAAGGATCAATGAGCATTGTAGAATGAACGATGAAGAATGAACAAGGATCAATGATCAATAATAAATGAACGATGAAGAAGGAACAAGGATCATTGAGCATTGTAGAATGAACGATGCAGAATGAACAAGGATCAATGATTATTGAAGAATGAACGATGAAGAATGAACAAGGATCAATGATCATTGAAGAATGATCGACGAAGAATGAACAAGGTTCAATGATCATTGAAGAATGAACAATAAAGAATGAACAAGGATCAATTATCAATGAACAATGAACAATGAAGAATGAACAAGGATCAATGAGCATTGTAGAACGAACGATGAAGAATGAACAAGGATCAATGATCAATAATGAATGAACGATGAAGAATGAATAAGGATCACTGAGCATTGTAGAATGAACGATGCAGAATGAACAAGGATCAATGATTATTGAAGAATGAACGATGAAGAATGAACAAGGATCAATGATCATTGAAGAATGAACGACGAAGAATGAACAAGGATCAATGAGCATTATAGAATGAACGATGAAAAATGAATAAGAATCAAAGATCAATAATGAATGAACGATGAAGAATGAACATGGATCAACGAGCATTGTAGAATGAACGATGAAGAATGAACAAGGAGCAATGATCATTGTAGAATGAACGATGAAGAATGAACAAGGATCAATGATCAATAATGAATGAACAATGAAGAATGAACAAGGATCAATGAGCATCGTAGAATGAACAAGGAGCAATGATCAATAATGAATAAATGATGAAGAATGAACAAGGATCAATGATCATTGAAGAATGAAAGATGAAGAATGAACAAGGATGATCATTGAAGAATGAACGACGAAGAATAAACAAGGTTCAATGTTCATTGAAGAATGAACAATAAAGAATGAACAAGGATCAATTATCAATGAACAATGAACAATGAAGAATGAACAAGGTTCAATGATCATTGAAGAATGAACGATTAAGATTGAACAAGGATCAATTATCAATGAACAATGAACGATGAAGAATGAACAAGGATCATTGATCAATAATGAATGAACGATGATAAATGAACAAGGATCAATGAGCATTATAGAATGAACGATGAAAAATGAATAAGAATCAAAGATCAATAATGAATGAACGATGAAGAATGAACATGGATCAACAAGCATTGTAGAACGAACGATGAAGAATGAACAAGGATCAATGATCATTGAAGAATGAACGATGAAGAATGAACAAGGATCAATGATCATTGAAGAATGAACGACGAAGAATGAACAAGGTTCAATGATCATTGAAGAATGAACAATAAAGAATGAACAAGGATCAATGAGCATTGTAGAATGAACGATGAAGAATGAACATGGATCAATGAGCTTTGTAGAATGAACGATGAAGAATGAACAAGGAGAAATGATCATTGTAGAATGAACGATGAAGAATGAACAAGGATCAATGATCAATAATGAATGAATGATGAAGAATGAACAAGGATCATTGAGCATTGTAGAATGAACGATGTAGAATGAACAAGGATCAATGATTATTGAAGAATGAACGATGAAGAATGAACAAGGATCAATGATCAATGAACAATGAACGATGAAGAATGAACAAGGATCAATGAGCATTATAGAATGGATGATGAAAAATGAATAAGAATCAAAGATCAATAATGAATGAACGATGAAGAATGAACATGGATCAATGAGCATTGTAGAACGAACGATGAAGAATGAACAAGGATCAATGATCATTGAAGAATGAACGATTAAGAATGAACAAGGATCAATTATCAATGAACAATGAACGATGAAGAATGAACAAGGATCAATGAGCATTGTAGAATGAACGATGAAGAATGAACAAGGATCAATGATCAATAATAAATGAACGATGAAGAAGGAACAAGGATCATTGAGCATTGTAGAATGAACGATGCAGAATGAACAAGGATCAATGATTATTGAAGAATGAACGATGAAGAATGAACAAGGATCAATGATCATTGAAGAATGATCGACGAAGAATGAACAAGGTTCAATGATCATTGAAGAATGAACGATAAAGAGTGAACAAGGATCAATTATCAATGAACAATGAACGATGAAAAATGAACAAGGATCAATGAGCATTGTAGAACGAACGATGAAGAATGAACAAGGATCAATGATCATTGAAGAATGAACGATGAAAAATGAACAAGGATCAATGAGCATTGTAGAATGAACGATGAAGAATGAACAAGGAGCAATTATCATTGTAGAATGAACGATGAAGAATGAACAAGGATCAATGATCAATAATGAATGAACAATGAAGAATGAACAAGGATCAATGAGCATTGTAGAATGAACGATGAAGAATGAACAAGGATCAATGATCAATAATAAATGAACGATGAAGAAGGAACAAGGATCATTGAGCATTGTAGAATGAACGATGCAGAATGAACAAGGATCAATGATTATTGAAGAATGAACGATGAAGAATGAACAAGGATCAATGATCATTGAAGAATGATCGACGAAGAATGAACAAGGTTCAATGATCATTGAAGAATGAACAATAAAGAATGAACAAGGATCAATTATCAATGAACAATGAACAATGAAGAATGAACAAGGATCAATGAGCATTGTAGAACGAACGATGAAGAATGAACAAGGATCAATGATCAATAATGAATGAACGATGAAGAATGAATAAGGATCACTGAGCATTGTAGAATGAACGATGCAGAATGAACAAGGATCAATGATTATTGAAGAATGAACGATGAAGAATGAACAAGGATCAATGATCATTGAAGAATGAACGACGAAGAATGAACAAGGATCAATGAGCATTATAGAATGAACGATGAAAAATGAATAAGAATCAAAGATCAATAATGAATGAACGATGAAGAATGAACATGGATCAACGAGCATTGTAGAATGAACGATGAAGAATGAACAAGGAGCAATGATCATTGTAGAATGAACGATGAAGAATGAACAAGGATCAATGATCAATAATGAATGAACAATGAAGAATGAACAAGGATCAATGAGCATCGTAGAATGAACAAGGAGCAATGATCAATAATGAATAAATGATGAAGAATGAACAAGGATCAATGATCATTGAAGAATGAAAGATGAAGAATGAACAAGGATGATCATTGAAGAATGAACGACGAAGAATAAACAAGGTTCAATGTTCATTGAAGAATGAACAATAAAGAATGAACAAGGATCAATTATCAATGAACAATGAACAATGAAGAATGAACAAGGTTCAATGATCATTGAAGAATGAACGATTAAGATTGAACAAGGATCAATTATCAATGAACAATGAACGATGAAGAATGAACAAGGATCATTGATCAATAATGAATGAACGATGATAAATGAACAAGGATCAATGAGCATTATAGAATGAACGATGAAAAATGAATAAGAATCAAAGATCAATAATGAATGAACGATGAAGAATGAACATGGATCAACAAGCATTGTAGAACGAACGATGAAGAATGAACAAGGATCAATGATCATTGAAGAATGAACGATGAAGAATGAACAAGGATCAATGATCATTGAAGAATGAACGACGAAGAATGAACAAGGTTCAATGATCATTGAAGAATGAACAATAAAGAATGAACAAGGATCAATGAGCATTGTAGAATGAACGATGAAGAATGAACATGGATCAATGAGCTTTGTAGAATGAACGATGAAGAATGAACAAGGAGAAATGATCATTGTAGAATGAACGATGAAGAATGAACAAGGATCAATGATCAATAATGAATGAATGATGAAGAATGAACAAGGATCATTGAGCATTGTAGAATGAACGATGTAGAATGAACAAGGATCAATGATTATTGAAGAATGAACGATGAAGAATGAACAAGGATCAATGATCAATGAACAATGAACGATGAAGAATGAACAAGGATCAATGAGCATTATAGAATGGATGATGAAAAATGAATAAGAATCAAAGATCAATAATGAATGAACGATGAAGAATGAACATGGATCAATGAGCATTGTAGAACGAACGATGAAGAATGAACAAGGATCAATGATCATTGAAGAATGAACGATGAAGAATGAACAAGGATCAATGAGCATTGTAGAATGAACGATGAAAAATGAATAAGAATCAATGATCAATAATGAATGAACGATGAAGAATGAACATGGATCAATGAGCATTGTAGAATGAACGATGAAGAATGAACAAGGAGCAATGATCATTGTAGAATGAACGATGAAGAATGAACAAGGATCAATGATCAATAATGAATGAATGATGAAGAAAGAACAAGGATCATTGAGCATTGTAGAATGAACGATGTAGAATGAACAAGGATCAATGATTATTGAAGAATGAACGATGAAGAATGAACAAGGATCAATGATCAATGAACAATGAACGATGAAGAATGAACAAGGATCAATGAGCATTATAGAATGAATGATGAAAAATGAATAAGAATCAAAGATCAATAATGAATGATCGATGAAGAATGAACATGGATCAATGAGCATTGTAGAACGAACGATGAAGAATGAACAAGGATCAATGATCATTGAAGAATGAACGATGAAGAATGAACAAGGATCAATGAGCATTGTAGAATGAACGATGAAAAATGAATAAGAATCAATGATCAATAATGAATGAACGATGAAGAATGAACATGGATCAATGAGCATTGTAGAATGAACGATGAAGAATGAACAAGGAGCAATAATCATTGTAGAATGAACGATGAAGAACGAACAAGGATCAATGATCAATAATGAATGAACAAGGATCAATGAGCATTGTAGAATGAACGATGAAGAATGAACAAGGAGCAATGATCAATAATGAATGAATGATGAAGAATGAACAAGGATCAATGATCATTGAAGAATGAACGATGAAGAATGAACAAGGATCAATGATCATTGAAGAATGAACGACGAAGAATGAACAAGGTTCAATGATCATTGAAGAATGAACAATAAAGAATGAACAAGGATCAATTATCAATGAACAATGAACAATGAAGAATGAACAAGGATCAATGAGCATTGTAGAATGAACGATGAAGAATGAACAAGGATCAATGATCAATAATGAATGAACGATGAAGAATGAACAAGGATCAATGAGCATTGTAGAATGAACGATGAAGAATGAACAAGGATCAATGATCAATAATGAATGAACGATGAAGAATGAACATGGATCAATGAGCATTGCCGAATGAACGATGAAAAATGAATAAGAATCAATGATCAATAATGAATGAACGATGAAGAATGAACATGGATCAATGAGCATTGTAGAATGAACGATGAAGAATGAACAAGGAGCAATAATCAATAATGAATGAATGATGAAGAATGAACAAGGATCAATGATCATTGAAGAATGAACGATGAAGAATGAACAAGGATCAATGATCATTGAAGAATGAACGACGAAGAATGAACAAGGTTCAATGATCATTGAAGAATGAACAATAAAGAATGAACAAGGATCAATTATCAATGAACAATGAACAATGAAGAATGAACAAGGATCAATGAGCATTGTAGAATGAACGATGAAGAATGAACAAGGATCAATGATAGATAATGAATGAACGATGAAGAATGAACAAGGATCATTGAGCATTGTAGAACGAACGATGAAGAATGAACAAGGATCAATGATCATTGAAGAATGAACGATGAAGAATGAACAAGGATCAATGAGTATTGTAGAATGAACGATGAAAAATGAATAAGAATCAATGATCAATAATGAATGAACGATGAAGAATGAACATGGATCAATGAGCATTGTAGAATGAACGATGAAGAATGAACAAGGAGCAATGATCATTGTAGAATGAACGATGAAGAATGAACAAGGATCAATGATCAATAATGAATGAACAAGGATCAATGAGCATTGTAGAATGAACGATGAAGAATGAACAAGGAGCAATGATCAATAATGAATGAATGATGAAGAATGAACAAGGATCAATGATCATTGAAGAATGAACGATGAAGAATGAACAAGGATCAATGATCATTGAAGAATGAACGACGAAGAATGAACAAGGTTCAATGATCATTGAAGAATGAACAATAAAGAATGAACAAGGATCAATTATCAATGAACAATGAACAATGAAGAATGAACAAGGATCAATGAGCATTGTAGAATGAACGATGAAGAATGAACAAGGATCAATGATCAATAATGAATGAACGATGAAGAATGAACAAGGATCATTGAGCATTGTAGAATGAACGATGTAGAATGAACAAGGATCAATGATTATTGAAGAATGAATGATGAAGAATGAACAAGGATCAATGATCATTGAAAAATGAACAACGAAGAATGAACAAGGTTCAATGATCATTAGAGAATGAACGATAAAGAGTGAACAAGGATAAATTATCAATGAACAATGAACGATGATAAATGAACAAGGATCAATGAGCATTGTAGAATGAACGATGAAGAATGAACAAGGATCAATGATCATTGAAGAATGAACGATGAAGAATGAACAAGGATCAATGATCAATAATGAATGAACAATGAAGAATGAACAAGGATCAATGAGCATTGAAGAATGAATGATGAAGAATGAAAATGGAGCAATGATCAATAATGAATGAATGATGAAGAATGAACAACGATCAATGATCATTGAAGAATGAACGATGAAGAATGAACAAGGATCAATGATCATTGAAGAATGAACGACGAAGAATGAACAAGGTTCAATGATCATTGAATAATGAACGATTAAGAATGAACAAGGATCAATTATCAATGAACAATGAACGATGAAGAATGAACAAGGATCAATGATCAATAATAAATGAACGATGAAGAAGGAACAAGGATCATTGAGCATTGTAGAATGAACGATGCAGAATGAACAAGGATCAATGATTATTGAAGAATGAACGATGAAGAATGAACAAGGATCAATGATCATTGAAGAATGAACGACGAAGAATGAACAAGGTTCAATGATCATTGAAGAATGAACGATAAAGAGTGAACAAGGATCAATTATCAATGAACAATGAACGATGAAAAATGAACAAGGATCAATGAGCATTGTAGAACGAACGATGAAGAATGAACAAGGATCAATGATCATTGAAGAATGAACGATGAAGAATGAACAAGGATCAATGAGCATTGTAGAATGAACGATGAAGAATGAACAAGGAGCAATGATCATTGTAGAATGAACGATGAAGAATGAACAAGGATCAATGATCAATAATGAATGAACGATGAAGAATGAACAAGGATCAATGAGCATTGTAGAATGAACGATGAAGAATGAACAAGGATCAATGATCAATAATGAATGAACGATGAAGAATGAACATGGATCAATGAGCATTGTAGAATGAACGATGAAGAATGAACAAGGAGCAATGATCATTGTAGAATGAACGATGAAGAATGAACAAGGATCAATGATCAATAATGAATGAACAATGAAGAATGAACAAGGATCAATGAGCATTGTAGAATGAACAAGGAGCAATGATCAATAATGAATAAATGATGAAGAATGAACAAGGATCAATGATCATTGAAGAATGAAAGATGAAGAATGAACAAGGATGATCATTGAAGAATGAACGACGAAGAATAAACAAGGTTCAATGTTCATTGAAGAATGAACAATAAAGAATGAACGAGGATCAATTATTAATGAACAATGAACAATGAAGAATGAACAAGGATCAATGAGCATTGTAGAATGAACGATGAAGAATGAACAAGGATCAATGATCAATAATGAATGAATGATGAAGAATGAACAAGGATCATTGAGCATTGTAGAATGGACGATGTAGAATGAACAAGGATCAATGATTATTGAATAGAATGAACGATGAAAAATGATTAAGAATTAATGATTAATAATGAATGAACGATGAAGAATGAACATGGATCAATGAGCATTGTAGAATGAACGATGAAGAATGAACAAGGAGCAATAATCATTGTAGAATGAACGATGAAGAATGAACAAGGATCAATGATCAATAATGAATGAACAAGGATCAATGAGCATTGTAGAATGAACGATGAAGAATGAACAAGGAGCAATGATCAATAATGAATGAATGATGAAGAATGAACAACGATCAATGATCATTGAAGAATGAACGATGAAGAATGAACAAGGATCGATGATCATTAAAGAATGAACGACGAAGAATGAACAAGGTTCAATGATCATTGAAGAATGAACAATAAAGAATGAACAAGGATCAATTATCAATGAACAATGAACAATGAAGAATGAACAAGGATCAATGAGCATTGTAGAATGAACGATGAAGAATGAACAAGGATCAATGATCAATAATGAATGAACGATGAAGAATCAACAAGGATCATTGAGCATTGTAGAACGAACGATGAAGAATGAACAAGGATCAATGATCATTGAAGAATGAACGATGAAGAATGAACAAGGATCAATGAGCATTGTAGAATGAACGATGAAAAATGAATAAGAATCAATGATCAATAATGAATGAACGATGAAGAATGAACATGGATCAATGAGCATTGTAGAATGAACGATGAAGAATGAACAAGGAGCAATGATCATTGTAGAATGAACGATGAAGAATGAACAAGGATCAATGATCAATAATAAATGAACAAGGATCAATGAGCATTGTAGAATGAACGATGAAGAATGAACAAGGAGCAATGATCAATAATGAATGAATTATGAAGAATGAACAAGGATCAATGATCATTGAAGAATGAACGATGAAGAATGAACAAGGATCAATGATCATTGAAGAATGAACGACGAAGAATGAACAAGGTTCAATGATCATTGAAGAATGAACAATAAAGAATGAACAAGGATCAATTATCAATGAACAATGAACAATGAAGAATGAACAAGGATCAATGAGCATTGTAGAATGAACGATGAAGAATGAACAAGGATCAATGATCAATAATGAATGAACGATGAAGAATGAACAAGGATCATTGAGCATTGTAGAATGAACGATGTAGAATGAACAAGGATCAATGATTATTGAAGAATGAAAGATGAAGAATGAACAAGGATCAATGATCATTGAAAAATGAACAACGAAGAATGAACAAGGTGCAATGATCATTAGAGAATGAACGATAAAGAGTGAACAAGGATAAATTATCAATGAACAATGAACGATGAAAAATGAACAAGTATCAATGAGCATTGTAGAATGAACGATGAAGAATGAACAAGGATCAATGATCATTGAAGAATGAACGATGAAGAATGAACAAGGATCAATGATCAATAATGAATGAACAATGAAGAATGAACAAGGATCAATGAGCATTGAAGAATGAATGATGAAGAATGAACATGGAGCAATGATCAATAATGAATGAATGATGAAGAATGAACAACGATCAATGATCATTGAAGAATGAACGATGAAGAATGAACAAGGATCAATGATCATTGAAGAATGAACGACGAAGAATGAACAAGGTTCAATGATCATTGAATAATGAACGATTAAGAATGAACAAGGATCAATTATCAATGAACAATGAACGATGAAGAATGAACAAGGATCAATGATCAATAATAAATGAACGATGAAGAAGGAACAAGGATCATTGAGCATTGTAGAATGAACGATGCAGAATGAACAAGGATCAATGATTATTGAAGAATGAACGATGAAGAATGAACAAGGATCTATGATCATTGAAGAATGAACGACGAAGAATGAACAAGGTTCAATGATCATTGAAGAATGAACGATAAAGAGTGAACAAGGATCAATTATCAATGACCAATGAACGATGAAAAATGAACAAGGATCAATGAGCATTGTAGAACGAACGATGAAGAATGAACAAGGATCAATGATCATTGAAGAATGAACGATGAAGAATGAACAAGGATCAATGAGCATTGTAGAATGAATGATGAAGAATGAACAAGGAGCAATGATCATTGTAGAATGAACGATGAAGAATGAACAAGGATCAATGATCAATAATGAATGAACGATGAAGAATGAACAAGGATCAATGAGCATTGTAGAATGAACGATGAAGAATGAACAAGGATCAATGATCAATAATGAATGAACGATGAAGAATGAACATGGATCAATGAGCATTGTAGAATGAACGATGAAGAATGAACAAGGAGCAATGATCATTGTAGAATGAACGATGAAGAATGAACAAGGATCAATGATCAATAATGAATGAACAATGAAGAATGAACAAGGATCAATGAGCATTGTAGAATGAACAAGGAGCAATGATCAATAATGAATAAATGATGAAGAATGAACAAGGATCAATGATCATTGAAGAATGAAAGATGAAGAATGAACAAGGATGATCATTGAAGAATGAACGACGAAGAATAAACAAGGTTCAATGTTCATTGAAGAATGAACAATAAAGAATGAACGAGGATCAATTATTAATGAACAATGAACAATGAAGAATGAACAAGGATCAATGAGCATTGTAGAATGAACGATGAAGAATGAACAAGGATCAATGATCAATAATGAATGAATGATGAAGAATGAACAAGGATCATTGAGCATTGTAGAATGGACGATGTAGAATGAACAAGGATCAATGATTATTGAATAGAATGAACGATGAAAAATGATTAAGAATTAATGATTAATAATGAATGAACGATGAAGAATGAACATGGATCAATGAGCATTGTAGAATGAACGATGAAGAATGAACAAGGAGCAATAATCATTGTAGAATGAACGATGAAGAATGAACAAGGATCAATGATCAATAATGAATGAACAAGGATCAATGAGCATTGTAGAATGAACGATGAAGAATGAACAAGGAGCAATGATCAATAATGAATGAATGATGAAGAATGAACAACGATCAATGATCATTGAAGAATGAACGATGAAGAATGAACAAGGATCGATGATGATTAAAGAATGAACGACGAAGAATGAACAAGGTTCAATGATCATTGAAGAATGAACAATAAAGAATGAACAAGGATCAATTATCAATGAACAATGAACAATGAAGAATGAACAAGGATCAATGAGCATTGTAGAATGAACGATGAAGAATGAACAAGGATCAATGATCAATAATGAATGAACGATGAAGAATCAACAAGGATCATTGAGCATTGTAGAACGAACGATGAAGAATGAACAAGGATCAATGATCATTGAAGAATGAACGATGAAGAATGAACAAGGATCAATGAGCATTGTAGAATGAACGATGAAAAATGAATAAGAATCAATGATCAATAATGAATGAACGATGAAGAATGAACATGGATCAATGAGCATTGTAGAATGAACGATGAAGAATGAACAAGGATCAATGATCAATAATAAATGAACAAGGATCAATGAGCATTGTAGAATGAACGATGAAGAATGAACAAGGAGCAATGATCAATAATGAATGAATTATGAAGAATGAACAAGGATCAATGATCATTGAAGAATGAACGATGAAGAATGAACAAGGATCAATGATCATTGAAGAATGAACGACGAAGAATGAACAAGGTTCAATGATCATTGAAGAATGAACAATAAAGAATGAACAAGGATCAATTATCAATGAACAATGAACAATGAAGAATGAACAAGGATCAATGAGCATTGTAGAATGAACGATGAAGAATGAACAAGGATCAATGATCAATAATGAATGAACGATGAAGAATCAACAAGGATCATTGTGCATTGTAGAACGAACGATGAAGAATGAACAAGGATCAATGATCATTGAAGAATGAACGATGAAGAATGAACAAGGATCAATGATCATTGAAGAATGAACGACGAAGAATGAACAAGGTTCAATGATCATTGAAGAATGAACAATAAAGAATGAACAAGGATCAATCATCAATGAACAATGAACAATGAAGAATGAACAAGGATCAATGAGCATTGTAGAATGAACGATGAAGAATGAACAAGGATCAATGATAGATAATGAATGAACGATGAAGAATGAACAAGGATCATTGAGCATTGTAGAACGAACGATGAAGAATGAACAAGGATCAATGATCATTGAAGAATGAACGATGAAGAATGAACAAGGATGATTTATCAATGAACAATGAACAATGAACAATGAACAAGGATCAATGATCATTGAAGAATGAACGATGAAGAATGAACAAGGATCAATGATCAATGAACAATGAACGATGAAGAATGAACAAGGATCAATGAGCATTGTAGAATGAACGATGAAGAATGAACATGGATCAATGAGCATTGTAGAATGAACGATGAAGAATGAACAAGGAGCAATGATCATTGTAGAATGAACGATTAAGAATGAATAAGGATCAATGATCAATAATGAATGAATGATGAAGAATGAACAAGGATCATTGAGCATTGTAGAATGAACGATGTAGAATGAACAAGGATCAATGATTATTGAAGAATGAACGATGAAGAATGAACAAGGATCAATGATCAATGAACAATGAACGATGAAGAATGAACAAGGATCAATGAGCATTATAGAATGAACGATGAAAAATGAATAAGAATCAAAGATCAATAATGAATGAACGATGAAGAATGAACATGGATCAATGAGCATTGTAGAACGAACGATGAAGAATGAACAAGGATCAATGATCATTGAAGAATGAACGATGAAGAATGAACAAGGATCAATGAGCATTGTAGAATGAACGATGAAAAATGAATAAGAATCAATGATCAATAATGAATGAACGATGAAGAATGAACATGGATCAATGAGCATTGTAGAATGAACGATGAAGAATGAACAAGGAGCAATAATCATTGTAGAATGAACGATAAAGAATGAACAAGGATCAATGATCAATAATGAATGAAGAAGGATCAATGAGCATTGTAGAATGAACGATGAAGAATGAACAAGGAGCAATGATCAATAATGAATGAATGATGAAGAATGAACAAGGATCAATGATCATTGAAGAATGAACGATGAAGAATGAACAAGGATCAATGAGCATTGTAGAATGAACGATGAAAAATGAATAAGAATCAATGATCAATAATGAATGAACGATGAAGAATGAATATGGATCAATGAGCATTGTAGAATGAACGATGAAGAATGAACAAGGAGCAATGATCATTGTAGAATGAACGATGAAGAATGAACAAGGATCAATGATCAATAATAAATGAACAAGGATCAATGAGCATTGTAGAATGAAAGATGAAGAATGAACAAGGAGCAATGATCAATAATGAATGAATGATGAAGAATGAACAAGGATCAATGATCATTGAAGAATGAACGATGAAGAATGAACAAGGATCAATGATCATTGAAGAATGAACGACGAAGAATGAACAAGGTTCAATGATCATTGAAGAATGAACAATAAAGAATGAACAAGGATCAATGAGCATTGTAGAATGAACGATGAAGAATGAACATGGATCAATGAGCATTGTAGAATGAACGATGAAGAATGAACAAGGAGCAATGATCATTGTAGAATGAACGATGAAGAATGAACAAGGATCAATGATCAATAATGAATGAACGATGAAGAATGAACAAGGATCATTGAGCATTGTAGAATGAACGATGTAGAATGAACAAGGATCAATGATTATTGAAGAATGAACGATGAAGAATGAACAAGGATCAATGATCAATGAACAATGAACGATGAAGAATGAACAAGGATCAATGAGCATTATAGAATGAACGATGAAAAATGAATAAGAATCAAAGATCAATAATGAATGAACGATGAAGAATGAACATGGATCAATGAGCATTGTAGAACGAACGATGAAGAATGAACAAGGATCAATGATCATTGAAGAATGAACGATGAAGAATGAACAAGGATCAATGAGCATTGTAGAATGAACGATGAAAAATGAATAAGAATCAATGATCAATAATGAATGAACGATGAAGAATGAACATGGATCAATGAGCATTGTAGAATGAACGATGAAGAATGAACAAGGAGCAATAATCATTGTAGAATGAACGATGAAGAATGAACAAGGATCAATGAGCATTGTAGAATGAACGATGAAGAATGAACAAGGAGCAATGATCAATAATGAATGAATGATGAAGAATGAACAAGGATCAATGATCATTGAAGAATGAACGATGAAGAATGAACAAGGATCAATGATCATTGAAGAATGAACGACGAAGAATGAACAAGGTTCAATGATCATTGAAGAATGAACAATAAAGAATGAACAAGGATCAATTATCAATGAACAATGAACAATGAAGAATGAACAAGGTTCAATGATCATTGAAGAATGAACGATTAAGAATGAACAAGGATCAATTATCAATGAACAATGAACGATGAAGAATGAACAAGGATCAATGATCAATAATGAATGAACGATGAAGAATGAACAAGGATCATTGAGCATTGTAGAATGAACGGTGTAGAATGAACAAGGATCAATGATTATTGAAGAATGAACGATGAAGAATGAACAAGGATCAATGATCAATGAACAATGAACGATGAAGAATGAACAAGGATCAATGAGCATTATAGAATGAACGATGAAAAATGAATAAGAATCAAAGATCAATAATGAATGAACGATGAAGAATGAACATGGATCAATGAGCATTGTAGAACGAACGATGAAGAATGAACAAGGATCAATGATCATTGAAGAATGAACGATGAAGAATGAACAAGGATCAATGAGCATTGTAGAATGAACGATGAAAAATGAATAAGAATCAATGATCAATAATGAATGAACGATGAAGAATGAACATGGATCAATGAGCATTGTAGAATGAACGATGAAGAATGAACAAGGAGCAATAATCATTGTAGAATGAACGATGAAGAATGAACAAGGATCAATAATCATTAATGAATGAACAAGGATCAATGAGCATTGTAGAATGAACGATGAAGAATGAACAAGGAGCAATGATCAATAATGAATGAATGATGAAGAATGAACAAGGATCAATGATCATTGAAGAATGAACGATGAAGAATGAACAAGGATCAATGATCATTGAAGAATGAACGACGAAGAATGAACAAGGTTCAATGATCATTGAAGAATGAACAATAAAGAATGAACAAGGATCAATTATCAATGAACAATGAACAATGAAGAATGAACAAGGTTCAATGATCATTGAAGAATGAACGATTAAGAATGAACAAGGATCAATTATCAATGAACAATGAACGATGAAGAATGAACAAGGATCAATGATCAATAATGAATGAACGATGAAGAATGAACAAGGATCATTGAGCATTGTAGAATGAACGATGTAGAATGAACAAGGATCAATGATTATTGAAGAATGAACGATGAAGAATGAACAAGGATCAATGATCAATGAACAATGAACGATGAAGAATGAACAAGGATCAATGAGCATTATAGAATGAACGATGAAAAATGAATAAGAATCAAAGATCAATAATGAATGAACGATGAAGAATGAACATGGATCAATGAGCATTGTAGAACGAACGATGAAGAATGAACAAGGATCAATGATCATTGAAGAATGAACGATGAAGAATGAACAAGGATCAATGAGCATTGTAGAATGAACGATGAAAAATGAATAAGAATCAATGATCAATAATGAATGAACGATGAAGAATGAACATGGATCAATGAGCATTGTAGAATGAACGATGAAGAATGAACAAGGAGCAATAATCATTGTAGAATGAACGATGAAGAATGAACAAGGATCAATGATCAATAATGAATGAACAAGGATCAATGAGCATTGTAGAATGAACGATGAAGAATGAACAAGGAGCAATGATCAATAATGAATGTGATGCGTGTTCAAGGGTGGGACTTGTTGGGTGTAGTGCAAGGATGAAGATAAGACAATTATCTTGATTAAGGGAACACTCAAACACTCAGAAATCCAATGAACACACACACTGACTCACACAAACAACCAAGAAAGAGTTTCTTGTTTTTCTGATGAGGGGGAAACAAACACCGTGAAACGTGAACTATGAGCGAACTAGGATAGAAACAATGCAAGGATGATGAAACCTTGATTACTGGGTGCCTTTGAGAACTCAAACCACTCCGTGACAAGACTTCCCTCCGGCCAAAAGGCTGCTCCGCAACCCTTTGAAGAAGTTTGTAAACAAACTTCAAAATTCAGAAAAATCCTTTTTCTGAAAATAATACCTCAAGTGTATTAAACTCAAATCAACGTACAAGCATGTTTATTACAATGAGAGCCCATATATTTATAGGCTTTGGGATCTAGACTAGCCGTTACAATTAACTAACAAATACACGTGGCTAAATACTTAAACAAAAACAAACAGAAAGGCTGCAACACTTAGCCAAATTTCTGATATTTATCAATCGGTGACCAGGCCTCCTTTAGCTTGCTCTACTGTCTTCCTGGTGCACTATTAGTAAGAACCTTGGCCCTTGGTGGCTTGGCCCATGTAGAGAGATGCCATTCCAGCCCTCCTTCCGGTCTAAGTGATCCCGGTCTGAACTCAGGCGGTTCACCAAGGTCAGCTGTTTGCTAGGTAGCTCTGTGGCTCTGTTCTTGGAGCCTGTCTGTCCTGTTGGAGCTTGGTTGCTGTTCCTTGTGCTATTCTTGGTTTCCTTGGTCTTGCTAGTTGTTTTTAGGCCCATAACTGATTGTTGAGGAGTATCCATGGGGGTCTCTTGTGTTCCATGTGCATTTGGCGTAGATGAAAAGTCCAAAGCACTGTCTTGTTCCTTCAGGTCCTTGAAGCTGTTCCCAGTCTTTGATACCATATTTGTATCAGAATGAATGATGAAGAATGAACAAGGATCAATGATCATTGAAGAATGAACGATGAAGAATGAACAAGGATCAATGATCATTGAAGAATGAACGACGAAGAATGAACAAGGTTCAATGATCATTGAAGAATGAACAATAAAGAATGAACAAGGATCAATGAGCATTGTAGAATGAACGATGAAGAATGAACATGGATCAATGAGCATTGTAGAATGAACGATGAAGAATGAACAAGGAGCAATGATCATTGTAGAATGAACGATGAAGAATGAACAAGGATCAATGATCAATAATGAATGAACGATGAAGAATGAACAAGGATCATTGAGCATTGTAGAATGAACGATGTAGAATGAACAAGGATCAATGATTATTGAAGAATGAACGATGAAGAATGAACAAGGATCAATGATCAATGAACAATGAACGATGAAGAATGAACAAGGATCAATGAGCATTATAGAATGAACGATGAAAAATGAATAAGAATCAAAGATCAATAATGAATGAACGATGAAGAATGAACATGGATCAATGAGCATTGTAGAACGAACGATGAAGAATGAACAAGGATCAATGATCATTGAAGAATGAACGATGAAGAATGAACAAGGATCAATGAGCATTGTAGAATGAACGATGAAAAATGAATAAGAATCAATGATCAATAATGAATGAACGATGAAGAATGAACATGGATCAATGAGCATTGTAGAATGAACGATGAAGAATGAACAAGGAGCAATAATCATTGTAGAATGAACGATGAAGAATGAACAAGGATCAATGATCAATAATGAATGAACAAGGATCAATGAGCATTGTAGAATGAACGATGAAGAATGAACAAGGAGCAATGATCAATAATGAATGAATGATGAAGAATGAACAAGGATCAATGATCATTGAAGAATGAACGATGAAGAATGAACAAGGATCAATGATCATTGAAGAATGAACGACGAAGAATGAACAAGGTTCAATGATCATTGAAGAATGAACAATAAAGAATGAACAAGGATCAATTATCAATGAACAATGAACAATGAAGAATGAACAAGGTTCAATGATCATTGAAGAATGAACGATTAAGAATGAACAAGGATCAATTATCAATGAACAATGAACGATGAAGAATGAACAAGGATCAATGATCAATAATGAATGAACGATGAAGAATGAACAAGGATCATTGAGCATTGTAGAATGAACGGTGTAGAATAAACAAGGATCAATGATTATTGAAGAATGAACGATGAAGAATGAACAAGGATCAATGATCAATGAACAATGAACGATGAAGAATGAACAAGGATCAATGAGCATTATAGAATGAACGATGAAAAATGAATAAGAATCAAAGATCAATAATGAATGAACGATGAAGAATGAACATGGATCAATGAGCATTGTAGAACGAACGATGAAGAATGAACAAGGATCAATGATCATTGAAGAATGAACGATGAAGAATGAACAAGGATCAATGAGCATTGTAGAATGAACGATGAAAAATGAATAAGAATCAATGATCAATAATGAATGAACGATGAAGAATGAACATGGATCAATGAGCATTGTAGAATGAACGATGAAGAATGAACAAGGAGCAATAATCATTGTAGAATGAACGATGAAGAATGAACAAGGATCAATAATCAATAATGAATGAACAAGGATCAATGAGCATTGTAGAATGAACGATGAAGAATGAACAAGGAGCAATGATCAATAATGAATGAATGATGAAGAATGAACAAGGATCAATGATCATTGAAGAATGAACGATGAAGAATGAACAAGGATCAATGATCATTGAAGAATGAACGACGAAGAATGAACAAGGTTCAATGATCATTGAAGAATGAACAATAAAGAATGAACAAGGATCAATTATCAATGAACAATGAACAATGAAGAATGAACAAGGTTCAATGATCATTGAAGAATGAACGATTAAGAATGAACAAGGATCAATTATCAATGAACAATGAACGATGAAGAATGAACAAGGATCAATGATCAATAATGAATGAACGATGAAGAATGAACAAGGATCATTGAGCATTGTAGAATGAACGATGTAGAATGAACAAGGATCAATGATTATTGAAGAATGAACGATGAAGAATGAACAAGGATCAATGATCAATGAACAATGAACGATGAAGAATGAACAAGGATCAATGAGCATTATAGAATGAACGATGAAAAATGAATAAGAATCAAAGATCAATAATGAATGAACGATGAAGAATGAACATGGATCAATGAGCATTGTAGAACGAACGATGAAGAATGAACAAGGATCAATGATCATTGAAGAATGAACGATGAAGAATGAACAAGGATCAATGAGCATTGTAGAATGAACGATGAAAAATGAATAAGAATCAATGATCAATAATGAATGAACGATGAAGAATGAACATGGATCAATGAGCATTGTAGAATGAACGATGAAGAATGAACAAGGAGCAATAATCATTGTAGAATGAACGATGAAGAATGAACAAGGATCAATAATCAATAATGAATGAACAAGGATCAATGAGCATTGTAGAATGAACGATGAAGAATGAACAAGGAGCAATGATCAATAATGAATGAATGATGAAGAATGAACAAGGATCAATGATCATTGAAGAATGAACGATGAAGAATGAACAAGGATCAATGATCATTGAAGAATGAACGACGAAGAATGAACAAGGTTCAATGATCATTGAAGAATGAACAATAAAGAATGAACAAGGATCAATTATCAATGAACAATGAACAATGAAGAATGAACAAGGTTCAATGATCATTGAAGAATGAACGATTAAGAATGAACAAGGATCAATTATCAATGAACAATGAACGATGAAGAATGAACAAGGATCAATGATCAATAATGAATGAACGATGAAGAATGAACAAGGATCATTGAGCATTGTAGAATGAACGATGTAGAATGAACAAGGATCAATGATTATTGAAGAATGAACGATGAAGAATGAACAAGGATCAATGATCAATGAACAATGAACGATGAAGAATGAACAAGGATCAATGAGCATTATAGAATGAACGATGAAAAATGAATAAGAATCAAAGATCAATAATGAATGAACGATGAAGAATGAACATGGATCAATGAGCATTGTAGAACGAACGATGAAGAATGAACAAGGATCAATGATCATTGAAGAATGAACGATGAAGAATGAACAAGGATCAATGAGCATTGTAGAATGAACGATGAAAAATGAATAAGAATCAATGATCAATAATGAATGAACGATGAAGAATGAACATGGATCAATGAGCATTGTAGAATGAACGATGAAGAATGAACAAGGAGCAATAATCATTGTAGAATGAACGATGAAGAATGAACAAGGATCAATGATCAATAATGAATGAACAAGGATCAATGAGCATTGTAGAATGAACGATGAAGAATGAACAAGGAGCAATGATCAATAATGAATGAATGATGAAGAATGAACAAGGATCAATGATCATTGAAGAATGAACGATGAAGAATGAACAAGGATCAATGATCATTGAAGAATGAACGACGAAGAATGAACAAGGTTCAATGATCATTGAAGAATGAACAATAAAGAATGAACAAGGATCAATTATCAATGAACAATGAACAATGAAGAATGAACAAGGTTCAATGATCATTGAAGAATGAACGATTAAGAATGAACAAGGATCAATTATCAATGAACAATGAACGATGAAGAATGAACAAGGATCAATGATCAATAATGAATGAACGATGAAGAATGAACAAGGATCATTGAGCATTGTAGAATGAACGGTGTAGAATAAACAAGGATCAATGATTATTGAAGAATGAACGATGAAGAATGAACAAGGATCAATGATCAATGAACAATGAACGATGAAGAATGAACAAGGATCAATGAGCATTATAGAATGAACGATGAAAAATGAATAAGAATCAAAGATCAATAATGAATGAACGATGAAGAATGAACATGGATCAATGAGCATTGTAGAATGAACGATGAAGAATGAACAAGGAGCAATAATCATTGTAGAATGAACGATGAAGAATGAACAAGGATCAATAATCAATAATGAATGAACAAGGATCAATGAGCATCGTAGAATGAACGATGAAGAATGAACAAGGAGCAATGATCAATAATGAATGAATGATGAAGAATGAACAAGGATCAATGATCATTGAAGAATGAACGATGAAGAATGAACAAGGATCAATGATCATTGAAGAATGAACGACGAAGAATGAACAAGGTTCAATGATCATTGAAGAATGAACAATAAAGAATGAACAAGGATCAATTATCAATGAACAATGAACAATGAAGAATGAACAAGGTTCAATGATCATTGAAGAATGAACGATTAAGAATGAACAAGGATCAATTATCAATGAACAATGAACGATGAAGAATGAACAAGGATCAATGATCAATAATGAATGAACGATGAAGAATGAACAAGGATCATTGAGCATTGTAGAATGAACGATGTAGAATGAACAAGGATCAATGATTATTGAAGAATGAACGATGAAGAATGAACAAGGATCAATGATCAATGAACAATGAACGATGAAGAATGAACAAGGATCAATGAGCATTATAGAATGAACGATGAAAAATGAATAAGAATCAAAGATCAATAATGAATGAACGATGAAGAATGAACATGGATCAATGAGCATTGTAGAACGAACGATGAAGAATGAACAAGGATCAATGATCATTGAAGAATGAACGATGAAGAATGAACAAGGATCAATGAGCATTGTAGAATGAACGATGAAAAATGAATAAGAATCAATGATCAATAATGAATGAACGATGAAGAATGAACATGGATCAATGAGCATTGTAGAATGAACGATGAAGAATGAACAAGGAGCAATAATCATTGTAGAATGAACGATGAAGAATGAACAAGGATCAATAATCAATAATGAATGAACAAGGATCAATGAGCATTGTAGAATGAACGATGAAGAATGAACAAGGAGCAATGATCAATAATGAATGAATGATGAAGAATGAACAAGGATCAATGATCATTGAAGAATGAACGATGAAGAATGAACAAGGATCAATGATCATTGAAGAATGAACGACGAAGAATGAACAAGGTTCAATGATCATTGAAGAATGAACAATAAAGAATGAACAAGGATCAATTATCAATGAACAATGAACAATGAAGAATGAACAAGGTTCAATGATCATTGAAGAATGAACGATTAAGAATGAACAAGGATCAATTATCAATGAACAATGAACGATGAAGAATGAACAAGGATCAATGATCAATAATGAATGAACGATGAAGAATGAACAAGGATCATTGAGCATTGTAGAATGAACGATGTAGAATGAACAAGGATCAATGATTATTGAAGAATGAACGATGAAGAATGAACAAGGATCAATGATCAATGAACAATGAACGATGAAGAATGAACAAGGATCAATGAGCATTATAGAATGAACGATGAAAAATGAATAAGAATCAAAGATCAATAATGAATGAACGATGAAGAATGAACATGGATCAATGAGCATTGTAGAACGAACGATGAAGAATGAACAAGGATCAATGATCATTGAAGAATGAACGATGAAGAATGAACAAGGATCAATGAGCATTGTAGAATGAACGATGAAAAATGAATAAGAATCAATGATCAATAATGAATGAACGATGAAGAATGAACATGGATCAATGAGCATTGTAGAATGAACGATGAAGAATGAACAAGGAGCAATAATCATTGTAGAATGAACGATGAAGAATGAACAAGGATCAATAATCAATAATGAATGAACAAGGATCAATGAGCATTGTAGAATGAACGATGAAGAATGAACAAGGAGCAATGATCAATAATGAATGAATGATGAAGAATGAAAAAGGATCAATGATCATTGAAGAATGAACGATGAAGAATGAACAAGGATCAATGATCATTGAAGAATGAACGACGAAGAATGAACAAGGTTCAATGATCATTGAAGAATGAACAATAAAGAATGAACAAGGATCAATTATCAATGAACAATGAACAATGAAGAATGAACAAGGTTCAATGATCATTGAAGAATGAACGATTAAGAATGAACAAGGATCAATTATCAATGAACAATGAACGATGAAGAATGAACAAGGATCAATGATCAATAATGAATGAACGATGAAGAATGAACAAGGATCATTGAGCATTGTAGAATGAACGATGTAGAATGAACAAGGATCAATGATTATTGAAGAATGAACGATGAAGAATGAACAAGGATCAATGATCAATGAACAATGAACGATGAAGAATGAACAAGGATCAATGAGCATTATAGAATGAACGATGAAAAATGAATAAGAATCAAAGATCAATAATGAATGAACGATGAAGAATGAACATGGATCAATGAGCATTGTAGAACGAACGATGAAGAATGAACAAGGATCAATGATCATTGAAGAATGAACGATGAAGAATGAACAAGGATCAATGAGCATTGTAGAATGAACGATGAAAAATGAATAAGAATCAATGATCAATAATGAATGAACGATGAAGAATGAACATGGATCAATGAGCATTGTAGAATGAACGATGAAGAATGAACAAGGAGCAATAATCATTGTAGAATGAACGATGAAGAATGAACAAGGATCAATGATCAATAATGAATGAACAAGGATCAATGAGCATTGTAGAATGAACGATGAAGAATGAACAAGGAGCAATGATCAATAATGAATGTGATGCGTGTTCAAGGGTGGGACTTGTTGGGTGTAGTGCAAGGATGAAGATAAGACAATTATCTTGATTAAGGGAACACTCAAACACTCAGAAATCCAATGAACACACACACTGACTCACACAAACAACCAAGAAAGAGTTTCTTGTTTTTCTGATGAGGGGGAAACAAACACCGTGAAACGTGAACTATGAGCGAACTAGGATAGAAACAATGCAAGGATGATGAAACCTTGATTGCTGGGTGCCTTTGAGAACTCAAACCACTCCGTGACAAGACTTCCCTCCGGCCAAAAGGCTGCTCCGCAACCCTTTGAAGAAGTTTGTAAACAAACTTCAAAATTCAGAAAAATCCTTTTTCTGAAAATAATACCTCAAGTGTATTAAACTCAAATCAATGTACAAGCATGTTTATTACAATGAGAGCCCATATATTTATAGGCTTTGGGATCTAGACTAGCCGTTACAATTAACTAACAAATACACGTGGCTAAATACTTAAACAAAAACAAACAGAAAGGCTGCAACACTTAGCCAAATTTCTGATATTTATCAATCGGTGACCAGGCCTCCTTTAGCTTGCTCTACTGTCTTCCTGGTGCACTATTAGTAAGAACCTTGGCCCTTGGTGGCTTGGCCCATGTAGAGAGATGCCATTCCAGCCCTCCTTCCGGTCTAAGTGATCCCGGTCTGAACTCAGGCGGTTCACCAAGGTCAGCTGTTTGCTAGGTAGCTCTGTGGCTCTGTTCTTGGAGCCTGTCTGTCCTGTTGGAGCTTGGTTGCTGTTCCTTGTGCTATTCTTGGTTTCCTTGGTCTTGCTAGTTGTTTTTAGGCCCATAACTGATTGTTGAGGCGTATCCATGGGGGTCTCTTGTGTTCCATGTGCATTTGGCGTAGATGAAAAGTCCAAAGCACTGTCTTGTTCCTTCAGGTCCTTGGTGCTGTTCCCAGTCTTTGATACCATATTTGTATCAGAATGAATGATGAAGAATGAACAAGGATCAATGATCATTGAAGAATGAACGATGAAGAATGAACAAGGATCAATGATCATTGAAGAATGAACGACGAAAAATGAACAAGGTTCAATGATCATTGAAGAATGAACAATAAAGAATGAACAAGGATCAATGAGCATTGTAGAATGAACGATGAAGAATGAACATGGATCAATGAGCATTGTAGAATGAACGATGAAGAATGAACAAGGAGCAATGATCATTGTAGAATGAACGATGAAGAATGAACAAGGATCAATGATCAATAATGAATGAACGATGAAGAATGAACAAGGATCATTGAGCATTGTAGAATGAACGATGTAGAATGAACAAGGATCAATGATTATTGAAGAATGAACGATGAAGAATGAACAAGGATCAATGATCAATGAACAATGAACGATGAAGAATGAACAAGGATCAATGAGCATTATAGAATGAACGATGAAAAATGAATAAGAATCAAAGATCAATAATGAATGAACGATGAAGAATGAACATGGATCAATGAGCATTGTAGAACGAACGATGAAGAATGAACAAGGATCAATGATCATTGAAGAATGAACGATGAAGAATGAACAAGGATCAATGAGCATTGTAGAATGAACGATGAAAAATGAATAAGAATCAATGATCAATAATGAATGAACGATGAAGAATGAACATGGATCAATGAGCATTGTAGAATGAACGATGAAGAATGAACAAGGAGCAATAATCATTGTAGAATGAACGATGAAGAATGAACAAGGATCAATGATCAATAATGAATGAACAAGGATCAATGAGCATTGTAGAATGAACGATGAAGAATGAACAAGGAGCAATGATCAATAATGAATGAATGATGAAGAATGAACAAGGATCAATGATCATTGAAGAATGAACGATGAAGAATGAACAAGGATCAATGATCATTGAAGAATGAACGACGAAGAATGAACAAGGTTCAATGATCATTGAAGAATGAACAATAAAGAATGAACAAGGATCAATTATCAATGAACAATGAACAATGAAGAATGAACAAGGTTCAATGATCATTGAAGAATGAACGATTAAGAATGAACAAGGATCAATTATCAATGAACAATGAACGATGAAGAATGAACAAGGATCAATGATCAATAATGAATGAACGATGAAGAATGAACAAGGATCATTGAGCATTGTAGAATGAACGGTGTAGAATGAACAAGGATCAATGATTATTGAAGAATGAACGATGAAGAATGAACAAGGATCAATGATCAATGAACAATGAACGATGAAGAATGAACAAGGATCAATGAGCATTATAGAATGAACGATGAAAAATGAATAAGAATCAAAGATCAATAATGAATGAACGATGAAGAATGAACATGGATCAATGAGCATTGTAGAACGAACGATGAAGAATGAACAAGGATCAATGATCATTGAAGAATGAACGATGAAGAATGAACAAGGATCAATGAGCATTGTAGAATGAACGATGAAAAATGAATAAGAATCAATGATCAATAATGAATGAACGATGAAGAATGAACATGGATCAATGAGCATTGTAGAATGAACGATGAAGAATGAACAAGGAGCAATAATCATTGTAGAATGAACGATGAAGAATGAACAAGGAAAAATTATCAATAATGAATGAACAAGGATCAATGAGCATTGTAGAATGAACGATGAAGAATGAACAAGGAGCAATGATCAATAATGAATGAATGATGAAGAATGAACAAGGATCAATGATCATTGAAGAATGAACGATGAAGAATGAACAAGGATCAATGATCATTGAAGAATGAACGACGAAGAATGAACAAGGTTCAATGATCATTGAAGAATGAACAATAAAGAATGAACAAGGATCAATTATCAATGAACAATGAACAATGAAGAATGAACAAGGTTCAATGATCATTGAAGAATGAACGATTAAGAATGAACAAGGATCAATTATCAATGAACAATGAACGATGAAGAATGAACAAGGATCAATGATCAATAATGAATGAACGATGAAGAATGAACAAGGATCATTGAGCATTGTAGAATGAACGGTGTAGAATGAACAAGGATCAATGATTATTGAAGAATGAACGATGAAGAATGAACAAGGATCAATGATCAATGAACAATGAACGATGAAGAATGAACAAGGATCAATGAGCATTATAGAATGAACGATGAAAAATGAATAAGAATCAAAGATCAATAATGAATGAACGATGAAGAATGAACATGGATCAATGAGCATTGTAGAACGAACGATGAAGAATGAACAAGGATCAATGATCATTGAAGAATGAACGATGAAGAATGAACAAGGATCAATGAGCATTGTAGAATGAACGATGAAAAATGAATAAGAATCAATGATCAATAATGAATGAACGATGAAGAATGAACATGGATCAATGAGCATTGTAGAATGAACGATGAAGAATGAACAAGGAGCAATAATCATTGTAGAATGAACGATGAAGAATGAACAAGGATCAATAATCAATAATGAATGAACAAGGATCAATGAGCATTGTAGAATGAACGATGAAGAATGAACAAGGAGCAATGATCAATAATGAATGAATGATGAAGAATGAACAAGGATCAATGATCATTGAAGAATGAACGATGAAGAATGAACAAGGATCAATGATCATTGAAGAATGAACGACGAAGAATGAACAAGGTTCAATGATCATTGAAGAATGAACAATAAAGAATGAACAAGGATCAATTATCAATGAACAATGAACAATGAAGAATGAACAAGGTTCAATGATCATTGAAGAATGAACGATTAAGAATGAACAAGGATCAATTATCAATGAACAATGAACGATGAAGAATGAACAAGGATCAATGATCAATAATGAATGAACGATGAAGAATGAACAAGGATCATTGAGCATTGTAGAATGAACGATGTAGAATGAACAAGGATCAATGATTATTGAAGAATGAACGATGAAGAATGAACAAGGATCAATGATCAATGAACAATGAACGATGAAGAATGAACAAGGATCAATGAGCATTATAGAATGAACGATGAAAAATGAATAAGAATCAAAGATCAATAATGAATGAACGATGAAGAATGAACATGGATCAATGAGCATTGTAGAACGAACGATGAAGAATGAACAAGGATCAATGATCATTGAAGAATGAACGATGAAGAATGAACAAGGATCAATGAGCATTGTAGAATGAACGATGAAAAATGAATAAGAATCAATGATCAATAATGAATGAACGATGAAGAATGAACATGGATCAATGAGCATTGTAGAATGAACGATGAAGAATGAACAAGGAGCAATAATCATTGTAGAATGAACGATGAAGAATGAACAAGGATCAATAATCAATAATGAATGAACAAGGATCAATGAGCATTGTAGAATGAACGATGAAGAATGAACAAGGAGC